>NW_027279657.1:0-142253 GCF_046629955.1 Centroberyx affinis
TGTATGTATTTTAGAGAGAGGAGGGCAGAGGGCAGGAGGCAGCCAGGTGTGTGTGTGTAAACCTGGTCCTCTGGTCGTCACATAGGCTTGCTGGTGTCTCACTCAAAGCGTTCGTAGTTCCTGGTCTGTCTCACACGGGGCACCATGTCCATCAGCAGTCTGGGAGGAGAGAAAAGGTCTCATTAGAATTAGATTAGCACGCAACTATGCAGACATTACAACAATATACAACGTGCATGCTTTTAGGAAAGATTTTAGGAAAACGTTCATCGGTAGGTGGTTGTTTGGGCCATGTTCTGATATGTATATTGCTGAAGTGTCTGGTTCCAGAAGTAATTTCCCATTCATTTTTTCTGTATGGAATTTGATTATAAGTCATAATGTTTTAACAGCATAAGGATGAGCTATCAGATTGTAAAATGACTACATGTTCCTGCAGAAGTCATCAGTCATCAGTCAGTTTGTTAAGAAGTTGTGATCCTCGCCAAATACTACGCCACTCACAAGCTCAACTGAGTTCCCACCAATCGGAGACGTCGCTGCAAAGTTCCGCATTGTCAGCAGCCAGACCAGGGTAAAGTAACGTCAGTCAGCTAGCAACCTGTATTGGTGATAAACACCACTCCACCATGGTTTTGCTGTTTTTTTTGCAAAAGTCAATTATTACATTATTGTATTACATTAGTATATTATTTAGAATCACTGTTGAAAATGAGAGAAAGGGAATTGATGACATAGTAAGTCATACTAGTTTTGTTTTCTCATATGCCTTTTTCTGATGATTCTCATTATTCAAGTGGTAGCTGGTTGGTTCAGTCCAAAGCTTAAAACTCTATATCAGGATTTTCTGAAATGTCTACAGAAAAAATGAATGGGAAATTTACTTTTGGAACAGGGGCCACTGGAAAAGGAGGTGGGGAAAATTTTGGGCACATTTGTATGTGTGTGTCTCTTCTTACTTGACCCCATATGCCAGAATGATGAGTCCAATGAGAACTCCTATGGTGCCATCCAGGAACCAGACGTCAGCATGGTGCTTAAAGACCTCGGCACTGATCAGAATGGAGAATCCCATGATACCGCCAACCAGGGAGTTGAACGCTGAAACACAGGAGCATATGGGAAAATGTAACATCTGTGTGTGTGTGTGTGTGTGTGTGTGTGTGTGTGTGTGTGAGAGAGAGAGATGTGTGTCAGTCACTGTTAAAGGATGAAATACAGGAGGGAAAAAGAGAATACAGTCTATACCTTTAGCCCAATGAACTGTTTTATCATTGTAAGAAGTTTATTATTGTTAGAAGCACTCACTTTAACAATATTAATTTGACATTACATTAACAATATTAATTTTACACATTTCAGCGCTGACCCAGTACTGAGACAGTATGTTTTTGTTTGAAATTCATGTCTACACCCAGTTCCTTATAAAGAATATTTAGGTTGCTTCTGCCGTTCTCTTGTTCTTTGGAAACTGAACTAATCACATTTCAGACAGGTTATACAGTTATATAGAAATATGGGAACTGATATGTGGGTTAGGGGAGTTGCTATGGTGGTATCACAGATATTTCTAGATGTGTCTCCTTAATGGTTTTTTGTGCAAGCAAAAAAATAGTTATGATTCCTAAATTCCATAACTTAGTTATAAGTTATAATTCCTGACATTTTTAACCCTAACCCTATTTGAGTCATCCTTTACAGCATTTCCAAAAATGTTAAATCTTTTTTAAATTACACTCTCTGTGTCTGAAAGCAGCAGTAAGGCAGAGAGGTGGACTATTGTTTCGCCTGCAGTCAGTGTGAAGTCTTGAGGGAAATAAATCCAGGCTCTAAGAACAGCAACCTCAGGTTTATTGGATTGATGCTCTGTGTGTTTGGAGACCTGGAGACAGCAGTGTGTGTGTGTGTGTGTGTGTGAGTACACTGTACATGTAATATTTGTGTGTGTGGTTATGTACACTTTGTGTGCGTGTGTGTGTGTGTGTGTGTGTGTGTGTGTATGTGTGTGTGTATGGAACTGCCAGGTCTTGCAAATTTTCTTATTTTATCTTTATTGTGTGCATCCTTGTTTGTATTGATTGGGACATGAATACATCTTACAAGTTTGTGTGTGTGTGTGTATGTGTGTGTGTGTGTGTGTGTGTGTGTGTGAGAGAGTGTGTGTGTGCGCGTTTGTATACATGCGCATGTGTCTATGTGCAGCCGCTGGGTCACAACCTATTGTGAGTGTGTTTTCAGCTGTGTGAGCAGTCTACCCCGCAACACACACACATACAGTCGCCTACATGCACACATACACACACAAGCGGAAAAGAATATCCAAAGCCCTACCTTCCTTTTTGTGGTTTTGGTTTTTATTCTTTGGATTGTGTCGAGATGAATTGGTCGTCGTGTTCGTTTGTGTGTGTGTATATGTGTGTGTGTGTGTGTGTGCGTGTTCATGGTAACGTTAGCGTGGTTTCTGCATTTCTATAGCTAGCTAAAAGGCAGCTGCAAGGTTAGCTAAAAGACAGCTATTTTCATGCATTACAGTTCGCCTTTCCTGTTGTTATATCTCCGTCTGGGCTTTAGTGTATCAAGCACTTCTAATTCCAAAGTCATGTTGCACATCCAACTCTGCTGCCTCTCCCTGAACAAGCAGCCAGCCCTCGCTCTGGTGCTGCTGCTGCTGCTGCTGCTGCTGCTAATCTGGTGGGAACATCCTTGCTGTCGGTGCATCTGAGCCCCGGCCCCAGTCGTTCAAACACTCCCTGCCCCAAAAACATCAGCGCAGCCAGAAAGGAGGGCAGACTGCAGTGCTGCTGTTGGTGAGGCTGACCGTGGCCTGAACACCAGCACACCATCTCCCACCAAGTTATTCCCCAAACGTACTGTCTGTATGTTTAGCCAAAATGCTCAATAATTCAACCTGAGCTGGTGTCGCTCGAGACAAGGAGTATTCTGTAAAGCTAGATGTACTGTATGGCAAGGAGTTATTAGCAAGTATGATATAGCCTTATAACTTTCAAATGTCCGCTCATTCTTGATCAAAACTTTGCTTTCAAGTTTCCATTTACTGTAAGAATAGGTCATAGATATTGTGGGAGTTGGAGGCGGGTTTGAATACAAACAGAACAGGAAAGCTGCATGTAATTAGGAATATGGCATTTGGTTGACTCTATGGCTATGACATGCTATTTAAAATACAGCAGGCTGGAACTGGACCTGCTTTCTGCTGTTCTCCAATATTTCTCACCTCTCACTTCCTTGTATTTTTTATTTAACTAGTACAGGTTCAATAAGGCTCCTAGGATAATCTGTGTGTGTGTGTGTGTATGTGTGTGCAGCTGTACATGTGTATAAGAAGGAATATGTGAGTATGTGTGTATGCATGTGTAAGAGAGTCAGTGTGCACATGTGCGTGTAGGAGAAAGAGTGTGTGTGTGTGTGTGTGTGTGCGTCTGTGTGTGTGTCTGTGTGTGTGTGTGTGTGTGTGTGTGTGTGTGTGTGTGTGTGTGTGTGATTGTGGGTATGACTTAAGTCACTTTCAGGGACACACACCAGACTTAAGACCAGTTGATTGGGGACGGCTTGTGCAATTGGGGACAAAAGCCATGTCCCCAATTGGTAAAAAGCTGATTTTTGGGTCAGTGGTTAAGGTTAGGGTTAGGTTAAGGTTAGGATAAGGCTAGGTTTAGGCAAGTAGTAATTAAGGTTATGGTTAGGGTAAGTCTCCAGGAAATGAATGTAAATCTATGTAAATACCTCAAAAGTGACATAAGTAAGACTGTGTGTGTGTGTGTGTGTGTGTACCCTACCGTCAGTGATGAGCGCCCGGCTGGTCAGCACTCTTCCCAGCATGAACTTGAGCACAGCCAGCACAACACACATGAGCCCACTCACGATGGACACGCTGAAGAGGAAGTCATCCTGAAGAAAGGCAGGAAAGAAGAAAGAAAGTGTACAGATTAACCTTGTAATATTGTGATAAAGCACACAAATGAAAGACAAAACCAACTAAAGATAATTGGAGAGAGAAATAAAGAGAAAAAGACAAAGAAAGAGAAAGAAAGAGAAACAAACATAGAGAAAGCATGGGGAGTAGCTGTTAAACAGGGAGTAAAAGGAAGCATCAGCATCATCAGTCAGACAGAAGGACCCAGAAAGCTTTTGTCAGTTCTACCATTAATAATACATAGTGTACAGGCTTGACTTGGTGCATCAGCCCAAGGTCACAGAGATGCCAGTTAGTGATGGGAGGGTCTGGTATATTTTCAACTTAAAGCTCACCAGGACTCAGCAAAAACCTACTCAACCCTACAGACTCAACCTTGCTACCAGTTTTAATTGGGTTCAGAGAGAGAGGGAGAGAGAGAGAGAGAGAGAGAGAGAGACAGAGATAGAGAGAGAGAGAGACAAAAGGAAGGATAGAGAGGAAGGAAGAGAAACAAAAATCTGAAACAAAATCTTAACCTTACCTTATATAACACTACTTTGGATAAAACTTTCCAAACCCCAAGCAAACCCAGTTAATCAATGTACAGTATCTTAACAATTGATCCCAAACTTTGAGCAAAACCAAAAAACCCAATATTCTGTGTGTTTCTAGGTTAGCTTTAACTCTGCAAAAATGCTGGTTCTATTCTATTCTATTCTATTCTATTCTATACATGTTATGTGTTGTCAATGGAGAGAAGAGGAGGCAAGAGAGGGAACCCTTTCATTCTTTACAGGTGATTCCTTATTTGAATTGAGAGAGAGAGAGAGAGAGAGAGAGAGAGTTGCATGCATGCAGTTGTGCATATGTGTGCGTGTGTGTATGTGTACATTGCATGTGTCTGTGTCTGTGCATAGCTACTGTTTATGTGTGTACATCACCGTGTGCGTGATCTTGAGTGTGTGTGTCTCCTCGTGCATGTACAGTATATGTGTATACCTCCATGCATCAATGTGCGTATGTGTGTGTGTGTGCATGTGTGTGCCCTTGTCTCCCTCTTGCGCAGCAGCTGGGGAAGCCAATCTCAGCTCTCCGTTTTTAATCAGGCACTAGACACAGACAGCTTGCCATGAGAGCGGCAACCTGGACGTGACGCGAATCAAGATTCCTGATTTCACCCCCTCCCTCTGTCCTCGCCTCTCCGTGTGGTTTCACAGCCCGATTCTTGAAGCTAAAAATCTACCATTTCACAAAATTCACACGTTATCGCTGCTATCTGGAGGCAGCTCAATTAATACGTGTGAACAGGAAAATCTCCCGGTAGAAACCAGAGAGCCGAGAGTCTAATCAGCGATGAAGCCATGAAGTGAGGAACATCGCATTCAGACTGCAGATTTTCCATCCATTCTGACACAATGTGCTTTAAAGGTTCCTTGATCTTATTTTGTGGCTTTATATCCCTCTCCTTCTCTCTGGCGCACACGCTTTCATACACACACACACACACACACACGTAAATAACAAATGCACACACACACACACACACAGATCACTGCTGGTATGATAAATCACCTCTGACTTCTGTTTGATGAAGACTTCAGTGAACAACAAGCCTGTTTCTGGCCCAAAGAGATAGAGAGAAGGGGGGGGGGGCGGGTGAGAATGAGTGAGTACAGAGGTGAGAATGGGATAGACAGACAGGGGCAGAGTGGAAAAATAGAGAACATAAGGGTTGGAGGTGGGAGGGTGAGAGAGATAGAAAGAGAATGAGAAAGAAGAGAGAGAAAGAAGCAGAGTGAGGAGAGCAAGTGGATTTATTCTTCAGCTTGTTTCACCGTCTGGCTATATCGACGCTTGTTAAACTCTCACTCTTCACGTCTATTATCCAGCTTGACGTCTACAAGGGGATGTGTGTGTGTGAGAGAGAGTTTGTGTGTGTTGTGAGCAGCAGCAGTGATCTGTGTGTGTGTGTGTGTGTATTTTCAGTTCAGATGTGTGTGTTTGTGCCCATACGTGCATGTAAGTGTGCAAGTGTGTATGTGTGAGCATGTGTGGATGTTGTATGTGTGTGTGTGTGTGTGTGTGTGTGTGTGTGTGCGTGAATCCAACTAAAGAAAGAAAGGGAACGAAAGAAAGAAAGAAACTGACAAAAGAGCAGTCAAAGTGGAACAAGGGGACGAGTGAACATTTTAAAAATAGAGTGGATGGAGGGTTTGAAAAGCTCACAGAAGATACTGCTATTTTTAGCTGCACTAAGGTAAGAGCCAGAAAGTTAGAAAGAACAAAGAGAAAGAAAGTTAAGGTCTAGACGAGGTAATATAACATTGAACATATTAAGAACCTGAGGTGCCTAAATGTGAGATTGTTATACCTACTATACCTGAAATCTCTGCTGCAATACCTTTGTATCTCTCTACTTAATGCGCTTATTTATTAACTTCTACATTTAACTTTTATGTATTTGCAGTGTTGGATTTTCTTCATCAATAACTTTTTTTTTTACCACAGTACAGTTGCCATGGCGCTGCGGACAAAATTCACTTCTGTACTCTATACCTGGCTGCTATGAAACTTGGTGTGGTAAAATTCCTTTTGTACAAATCAACTGTTCTTTATTTGGCAGTAATACAACAAATTAAAAGTTGTATTGCTGTGAAAATTTTCCTTAAAAAATAATCACACCTCAGCTGCGATTTTCCTCATCTATTAGTTTGCAAGGACTAGTAGTAATTGAACTAGTAGTAATGAAAACAGTGATATATTATACATATATTGTAAGACAATTAGATATGGTTAGACAATACTTTTGCCTTTCATGAGAAAGCACATTGTTTTACAAACAGTGCTTCTATATGTGTACAGGTACAGATAGCACCTCGCAAACATATAGCTAGGTAGCATATTTAGCATATCAGCATATTTCACACATACATAGGAACAGTAGGTCTACTACGGTTCAGTTGCTAATGTTAACTAGCAAGCCAAGTTGCCTAATTTTACTGTATTCTCCATAGAAGAGATTAAGGCAGCTGATCAACTAGGGAGCCTGAAATCACATTCAAATGAACTGATAATTAATTACGTCTATAGGCTATATGCCAAGAATGCACCATGGGACTGTACAGAATCTGTAATTGTTTTGTTTTGTTTAAAAACCATGAAGTTATTAAAAAAGACAGAGAAGCAGTACTAGGCAAGATGGAGATCGATGGCAAGGGAGCAATTCAGACCAAAAGGTGAATAGGAAGATACAAAGCAGGGAGAGAACTGGTGAAGGAGAGAGAGAATGAGAGAGAAAACAGACAGGGGTAACAGGCCCTGGCTGGTGTCAGGCTGCTCCCCTGAGCCTCACACCCCCAGCTCTAATTAACATAATGGCACTGGAGCATCAAACACAAGGCTCCAGCCGAACTGCTGCCCTCCCTCAACCTGCTTCTCTCTCCTCGCTCCACTCTCTTTCTTTCATTTAATCTCTTTTGATTCGTGGTCAAAGGCGCCTCCAAGACACCATACAACACACACATGAAAGCACTCACAAAGACACACACACACACGTGCACTTCTTCTGTTTGCTGCTTCTTTGGTTTATCTTGTGCACATTCTCTCTCTGTCTCCCTTTTTATCTCGCTCTCTTTCATTGTATTCGTCTATCAATGCCACTCATCTGTCTCTTTCTCATCTTGTCTCTTTTTCTTTTCCCTCTTCACCTTCTCCAGCTTCCTTATTGTTACTGTTTCTTTCAGCAGGAGAGTGAGGGTGCTTCATTCTGTATCAAAAAAATCATTGGATACAGCATAACCAATGTTATTCTGTTGCTGTACGTGTGTGTGTGTGTGTTTGCTAATCCATGGGTCTATTGATAGCCAGATATTGGCGTCCTGTTGCTATGGAAACGAGTCAGTTTTGGCAGACATAAATTAAGGCTAAAAGCACCCTTCAGAGGAGATTTTACAGCAACTGTCAAAATCATTTTAGTCAGTTAATAGGCTTAATTCATGGCTGTGAAAGCCACCTTTAATTGTTTAAGACATTGTATATGACACATGCAACACGGTCTCACGATAGTTCGTGAAATAGTCACGAAAATTGAATCTATTGATTCGTGTACATAGACACGATTTTGCCATTTTTTTCGTGAAATGAACACGACCTAAAAAACGTTCCTCCACCACGAATTTGAAAACGTAAGTTTTGGCAAATAAAACTACTTGTGTTACGGTTATGGTTAGGCAACTACAACAACTTGATTAAGGTAAGAGAAATGGTTTGGTCATGGTTAAATAAGAAAAATGTTCGTTATAAATTTAAATGTGGCTTATGGTTCAAATGTACTTTGAACACGCTGGGAATCAAACCCCGGTCTTTGGCATCGAAGGCAAACGTATACGGCCAGCGTTTTATTTCAATGTCACGCTACTTCCTGAGTCCCGACTGACAGAAAAAAATGTGTTGCAGGCATGAAAGATACTTCCAATTGAAATACATTCGTTTGAAAGTCGTGCTGAGTGTCACGAAAAAAATTGAAAAATCGTGTCCATGTACACGAATCAATAGATTAAATTTCGTGACTATTTCACAAACTGCCGTGAGACCGGGTTGACACATGACATAACAAGCTACAACTCACTGGAAGCATATCAATCAGCAGGTGAAGAGTATGAGCATTGATCATGATACTTAAGAGGAAACTTGGTTAGTGAAGCGGACAGATGCTGGGGGTTAAATCATTTACAAACCAAATGAGAGGGTTCAAACCACAGGACTGCAAAGGAGAGGAAGGGCACTCGCTCCCTAAATGAGACGAAGGAAGAGCTGGGCTGCACTCCAGCAACAGAAAGATGAGACTATTCTGGGACCTGTTTCATAGTCTTAACACCTCTAGAGAAAGGTGGGGGTGAAGTGATGTAGACAGTCAAAAAGAGAGAGTGTGTGTATGTGTGTGTGTGTGTGTGTGTGTTTAAGTGTTTGAGACAGAGAAAGAGGGAGAGGGAGGGAGAGAAAGAATCAGGCACTGACGTCACTAGAACTAAATCAGAGGGCTATAAAAAGGTACCTGGCATGCTGTGATCAGAGTCGTGTGTGTGTGTGTGTTTGTGTGTGTGTGTATACAGCTGGAACTGCCAGATCTTGCAAATTCTAATCTTATTTTATCTTTATTGCGTGCACCCCTGCATGTATTGATTGGGACATGAATACATCATACAAGTTTGTGTGTGTGTGTGTGTGTGTGTGTGTGTGTGTGTGTGTGTGTGGTCTTACCACTTCAGGTAGCAGCCTAGTAGCCAGGTCATGGATGGCCTTTCCAAGGATGCATATGGAGGAGAGCACGAATACAATTCCAAGGATCACACATGCTCTGCAGACAGACAGACAGACAGACACACAGACACACACACACACACACAAAGTAGAACGTTAGAAGTTAGGTTACGTACCTGTCTAAATATGATCTAGGTGCTAAACCATTAAAACGTTAAGGAAAGTTCAACTAAAGTCATCAACTAAAGAAGCTGCCATGCAGCGCTCTGAGACATTTGTTCATTTTGCAAATGTCGTCCTTTCCTTCTGTTCTTTGGTTTCTCTTGGCTTTGCATCAAGACATTTTATCAGTTTACCCCGCTCCAGAGCAGAGCCAAACAAAGTAACCTGACATAAACAGTTATAGATGACCTGCTGGTTGTGGCCTTTGGCAGTCTGGAGAGAAACAAATGGCTTTTGCCCAGCTCCAAGAAATATTAAAGCAATAGTTCACCCCAAAATGAAAATTCAGTCATTAACCCTAACTACTCACCCAAAACTACACTGAACTCAGTCAAAACTCCCCTGAAGTTCATATGAAAACAAACCACAGAGCGAGTTCGCACCTGTACGTCCATCTCAGCCCTCTCCCAAACTATCAAAGTGAAAAGAGCAAAAATGCATAAAATGTTTATCAAATTTCTCCAAACATCTCGAGCAGCATAATCCAAGTGTTTGGCATAAGTCAGAAGACTGTTTACAGCCTATAGTGGACGTTTTGGGGCGGTGCGTGCTAGCACAGTAACAAGCACAGTCTGCTGCATAGAACAAAGCATTGCTGTTGAGGAATATATAAGAAATAATGAGGTAAATACTGGGTTTTTTGACCCAGAGTGCAATCATTTGGCTGCAAAATATTATACTTTGAGCTGTTTGAAGAAATTTGACAGACATATTATGCATTCTCTTGGAGCTGTAAAAGATGGCTCTGTTCACTTCAATAGTTTGGAAGAAGGCTGAGATGGAACTACAGTGGCAAACTCTCTCTGCATTTAGTTTTCACACCAACTTCAATGGAGTTTTGACTGACATGGGGGTGAGCAGATGATGAATGAATTTCTATTTTGGGGTGAACTATCTTTAAGTTTCCAAAGGTTGAGGAATAAAGCTTCTATAAGGATTTTATTATGCAATATAATTAAATGATGCAACAAGAACTCAAAAAGAATGACTGAAGTGCATAATTGATTGAATATTTGATCTGGTAGGTCAAGGCTGTGTTATGGCCTTTGGAAGACTTTGGAACATCAGCAATACAGTACAGAACAGCAGCAATATGCCCAAAGGACAAACAACCACTTCAGTTGTAATACTATAATGCAAGAGATGAAAGAATCTAACATTTTATTGGAAACATAGACTCTTTTCTTTCTAACCCCTGACTTGTCTTGTTACACCTCAAACTTCTGTCAATAATGGGCCTCGAGTGGATTAAATTTTTAATTTTCAAGCAAAAGCAGGAAGAATACTGCTTTAAGGAGCTCCAGCTGTTTTGCTGGAGTCATTCAAACACATATTTAAATGTGATAAATCATTACCACATTAGTTTTGAGACATGAGGATAATAATTGTAAACAAACAAGACCATTGCAGAGAAGAGTGACGCTGCATTATGCCGCTGGGCCATATTTTGCGGGAAATCTGCTGGATTAATTTACAGCACAAAGGGAGAACGCTTTATGGTACAAAACAGGAGGAGTTCTTGTTATTCTTCCAGCACAAATGGAGCTAAAGCTTTCAAATCACAGTTTTCAAATCACCCCCAATATGTTCATCCTCTTCAGCAAAGCTAAAGAGAAAAGCTGTGCATGGTGCTTGCATATACAGTACGCATGCATACATCAATGAGTTTTATGCAGTATGCAAGTGTTTGAGCAGACGTAAGCAGGCAGCAGGAAATATTTTCTCCTATTCAAAGAGCAGTGAAAGCTGTGCAGGCACAGAGGGCTGCAGTCGTTTAATTCATGAGAGTTACGGCAGACTTTAGCTTTCCACTCCCCTGCGCTGGCAGCTCCAGAATAAGATGTGGCTACTCAATGCCTCTCTATAGCTGGATCGTTTATCTCTTCCTTTGACACATCCACCAGGCCTGGATGAGAGCATCTGTCTTCCATGTATCTCACTACAGGATAAAGACACAATACCTCTACGGACACAGTAGAGCGGTGTGACTGTGTTACTGATTTTAGCAGTGGTGAGTCACAACAAAGCTGCAGCAACAATGTGAGAAAAAGAAACTTTAAAATGTGCATATATTTGACAAATGTCTCGATTCAGAACGCACTCAAAAATGGCTTCAGTTTAGAATTAGTGCTGTTCTGTACCCAATTCCAGTTACAAATTGGAAGCGTTTTAGTGCTGCAGCTTGCACCAAAGACAGAAATGAGACTAAAACAGGAACCATAGCAAAATTTAAGACAGCATGAAATGAAAAACACTGTTATCTAGTATAAATCTAGATATGCATGTGGCATGTGTCTCTCTCCCTCCATGGCTCCTCCACTTTCCATCTATCCATCTTCTCACAAGTCAATTTATCCCTCCATCCCTCCATCCCCACCCTTGCTGAAAAAAGCGGTGAAAATATCCCTCTATTTGTCTGTCTCTCTTCGCCTGTCTCTGTTTAACAGTCAATCCATCAGTCTTTCCATTTACTGTAACCTGAAACGAAAGAGCCAAGGGTGAAAATGAAAATGTCTTCATCCATCTATCCTGTCCTATTCTATTCTATTCTTATACGCTACCAGTCGCCACTCAATCTAAAACTATCCCCTCCTCCACAAGCAAGCAAGACACACACACGCACACACACACACACACACACACACACAGTCTTACTTATGTCACTTTTGTGGTATTTACATAGACTTACATTCATTTCCTGGAGACTTACCCTAACCATAACCATAACCACTACTTGCCTAAACCTAACCCTTACTCTAACCTTAACCTAACCCTAACCTTAACCACTGACCCAAAAATCAGCTTTTTACCAATTGGGAACACGGCTTTTGTCCCCAATTGCACAAGCCGTCCCCCATCAACTGGTCTTAAGTCTGGTGTATGTCCCTGCTATCATCCATCTCACATACACTTTGCTGTAGACAGACAGAAAACGGAACATGGGGGTGGAACAATACAAAGGTGTGTGTGTGTGTGTGTGTGTGTGTGTGTGTGTGTGTGTGTGTGTGAATTAGAGTGTGTGTGTGTTTGTGTCAGTTTGTATGTGTGTCTGTGTGTGAAACTACATAGTATGTCCTAGAAAACAAAATTTTTGTGTGCTTGTGCATGTGTGAACATCCACGCATGCAGGCATGTGTGTATGTGTGTTTGTGTGAGTGTGTGTGTGTCTGTTACTGTGTGTTGATGGATGGCAGACAGGCAGCTGGGTGTTTCATCACTTGCGACACCTCTGAGCTAAGCAGAGATACTGTTGTAAGACGAACAGGAACCAGGCTCTGCGCAACCTGACAGCTACTTGGCGAACTCAGCTGAACCTGGCCTGGAAACTGATGGGTCAACAGGCTTGAGAGACAAGATGAACAGTGATTAACGGTACAGTGACCTCAGTGACGGTTTATTCAGTTAGGAATGCATTGTTCCAACCTCTTCTCACCCCCAAACGAAGAAAGCTAATTTTTGAAATCACTTTTCAGTCATTTTATTCTAAGATTTGTGGACTAAGGCTGGGGACACGACTGACCAGACTGAAAAGATGGGACATCAGACCCGTAAAGACATGTTTGTTTTTGAGTCGCGTGTCATAGAAATGGACACACTTGACGAGTTGGATTTGGGAATCACTGCTACACAATGTACCAAGCCAACCAATCTCAAAAACAGGTGTTGTCGCAATATTGCAAAAGAGAAGCAAATCAACCATGGTGGTGGAGCATTTTTCCACACTTCCCATATTGTTTTTCCTTTTCTTGTGCTCAGCTCCCAGATTTGGGTCTTTGACTAGTTTATACTACAGGAATACGTCAGGACTTGTCCAGATTCTAGTTGTAAAAATCTTGAAATATTGATGATGGCCCCAACTGGATCGGGAAGGAAGAGAACAAAGTCCTTAGCTCATGCAGCACGAGATCATCTGTGCTGACTCTCCATTCTCAACTCAGACTCGAAAATAAGCCCTGATTGACAAATCATGGCTAAAATTGGCCTAAACGTTGTGAATACCTTGAAGGCTGTGACTGCACTCCATTGACATTGACGGGAATAAAAACATACTCAACAAAATATGAATTAGCATTAGATATCCATTAATTAGGTGCCTTAAGAGAAAGCAAACAGACACACCTACATATAGATAGATAGATAGATAGATAGATTGATTTGATGCAGGTAGAGTAAGGAAGCCCAAATGACATAACACCATGTAGATTGATGTAGATCATAAATCAAACATTAATTAAACTTGGCACAGTGCTTTGTACTCACATGTACTCTCTGTGCGCGGAGTGCACAGCTGCTGCATTGCTATAGCGCCAGAGGACGATGATGGATGACAGGACGTCCAGCGTGGCATCGAACTGCAGCAGGAACAGGAACCAAGCAGAAGAGGAGAGAAAAGAACGGAGGAAAGGGGTGTCGGGTCTGCGGTTAGATAGTAAGTTACTACAGAAGTTGCTGTGTTGAAGTAACACACACAATGTTAGGTGTAAAGAAAGACAACATGTTTCAAACAGCAATTATGTGCATAGGGGCAACACATCAAGTTCTGAATAGTAAATACAAAACAAGACATAACAATGATCACTGAGTGTAGTTTGTGACGACACAAGTATTTCTATGAACATATCTTCAATGGGTGTTGGAAATTCAGTAGAGCATGTTATGTTAAAAGCAATTAACACCAGGTGTGTGTTCTCTCAAATTACATGGGTGTGTTGAAAATCCCACTGAATAATCTCTTTAGTCGTGTTTGAACGAAGAGAATACAGCAGAGAGGCACTTGATCTTTTGCGCACTTAATCATTCCTGTATCAATTATTTAAATCCTCTCAATGGTTCTGAAGATTTGGTTAAGGCGAGCTGAAGTGCAAGATATAGGCTACAGGGTTTGCTCTTCTAAAGCGATTCAGTGAGCTCCATTGTACTAGGAATTTTGCTGTAAGGACTTTTTTGCACGACCAAGAGATTGATGTTGATGTTTAATTGTCTCAGGGGATCGAGGTGATGAACATTATTATAAACATGATATATTACTTTGCACTGCATTTTTCAGTTAATTTATCCCAAAGAAGATATGAGAAAGTGTTTTAAGATATCCCCTGGAGCTGTATCATAAAATATGAGCATGATCATTATGGGATTAATTTTCAAGTCACATACCTGTAAAAGCTAGAAGTTAATTTCCAAAAATCTTTCAACACTAGTGATGATCCTTGGCTATGATCTAGCCCCATTGTATTGCAGCCTGTCTTCTTATTACTTTATTAAAACTGTCATAGACAGCCAAGCACTTGCTAATTAAAATCCATTCTTTAATAATGACCTGATCCTACGAGATAGCTAGGGCTGCAGATTATGGTTTTAAACTATTTTAATCACATTATGCTAATCGAGTTTCCCCTCATTGGCCCGAGGTGTGGGTGTTTTAATGTTCATTTCACTGTTATTAAGCCTATTTTTTTTCTTTCACATCCTCTCTCTTCAGTTCATTCTCCAAAAAATAGCAGGGGACTGAGGGAGAAAATGAAACCAGATCTTGTCCAGACTGATGACCAGTTAATTGCATTAACATAATGAAACAAATAAGCATCAATTTATTGTGGACATTATTTTAAATGGTATTAGTATAACATTGGTATGTAGTGACATGAGTATAAAACAGCATAAGCGCATAATCGACATAATAATGTTGTGTGAAAACCTTGTATCTCCAAAGTGTTAACTTTTTAGGAACTTCAGGAAAGAAAAACAGGCTTGTTTTGAGCTAATGATGATACATTTTTTTCACATTATCCAGTGAGTTTTGAAAGGGTTTCATAAGTCCAAGAGGTCAGAGAATTTTTCTCAACCCATAGTGGACATCATTTAATGTAAGTGAAAACATGAGTTACGAGGTTTACATACGACAATTGTGATATATTACATATATTAACATATAAATTAGAGTGTACAAACTGTACATTATGGCCTTGTGTGGATTTTGGTTTCATATTTCTTTGAGCATATTTGAATGTACGTATATCCATGCATCAAAAATATTAAAAACAGTTGGAACTACAGCTGAACTACTCAATATGTATGCAGGACTCCTCTGAGTCTTAATCATCCCCTTAAGTAACTTTGATGTCAGCAAAACAACAAAACTATCTGATTCCTAGGTCAATGTTATGCACATATTCACATATCTGCTGATTTTAGTCCTTTACAGGTATAGGCGGCGTTCAAACGGTTGGGCATAGTTGATCCTAGTGATAAAATGTTTGATTTTGTTGAAACAAAGCCTCTAGGTCTGCTTAGGGAAACACAAAATGGACTTTTGACATTCAGTCTGAGCTCTCGGTATGCCCAGCCCCTTTTCCTCTGCCTTGTTACCTAGGAGACAAAGGGACCAATAGCACTTTGGTTTCCGCGATCATTAATAAATCACAGAGACCAAAGTTATGACTAATTGATCAATGCAAATGGAGGGAAGAAGGGAGACACAAACTCACGGCAAATCCAAAGGCTGAAGCGCTGTGTCTCATGAATGAAACCGCTGTGGGGAGAGCGAGAGAGAGAGAGAGAGAGAGAGAGAGAGAGAGAGAGAGAAGTTAGTGTCCATGGATTGCATCTAAGACAAATATATACGGTATAACATATTTATGTCACAATAATACTGTCAATTTGACAGTATTATCATGTGACATTATTTCTGATTTCTGTTAATTGGCTGAATGGAAGATAAAACGCTGTCCATTTGGGTGGTACATATTTCATAATGTGCTCACAATGCATATTCATATGGGATTCATATTCACAGGGAACATAACTCATGCATCACTCTATAGTGCGCATAATACATCTGATGTACAGATTAACACAAATTCTCCTTCCACAATGAAAAATTATAGGATTATTGTGGATTTTCTGGCTTGTTAACGGATGAAAACACTAATATCCCATTTTGTTAGTGGATAATTCATATCAGCAGCTCAGCAACAGCAACACAGTAGCCTGACAGGTTTTGTGTTTTGCTTTAGCTCTGCCAATCTATGCCCTAATGTACAATAAGAGACACACAGCCTAGCAGCAGGAAATGAGTCTCAAAGTCTATAAATATAGAAGAAGAGCTAAAAGTGAGAACTGTTAAGATCTGTGGGTAACTGTGTAAATATTTCAAATCACAGTAGAGGTGTTATCAGAAATATATCATGTGCATGATTAGGGTTCAATACTAGCAAACCCATTTCATGTGTTAATCGGTGTTCAAGAAACAAAATCAGTGTTTAACATAGAGCATCGCTGCATCTTATATGAAACCAAAATAATTCCAACTCTGGGGAAGTTTGTGTTATTACTGGGAATGAAGTTTTTGATACTGTAGTTCTTCATGGGTTGAGCAAAGTACATGATGCTGCAAAACATTATAGAAGAAGATTAAAAATCAACGGGCGTTCATCTGATACTGGTTTTCATCTGACAGCAGAGATGTAGTTTATAAAAGCAAATGGCTGTGACTGACACCCAGAACTTGCACTCTGAAGTTTGGCACTATTAAATTTATGCACATACTGTATTGCTGTAAAGCTTTGTAAGGCTTGACTGAGACTGGTTAGATGTACGGTGGTTTCATGAATGGGATTGTGCACATTGTACATACTCTGCAGTACATCACTTGTCCAGCACACCAGTGTTATTTTGTCCTTGTCCTTGGAATATCTCTCTCAGACTCTCTCTCTCTCTCTCTCTCTCTCTCTCTTACTTCTCTTACTCTCTCTCTCTCCCCCTGTGTTTTCAGGACAGAGTCCCAGGGGACATTGCGTCGGCAGCTGAATCACCATGGTAACAGGAGATTTGAGGGCAAGCTGGGAGTTTGTTTGTTTGAACTCAGCAGAGCTTTCATCTTCTTTATGTTTCCCTATCTCTGTCTCCCCCTTCATTTCTTTGTCTTTCCCGGTATATTTTTTTGACATTCCTTTTCTCTCTCTGAGACTTTGACATCTCTCTCTCTCTGTCTCTCTCTCTCTCTTGTCACATCTTTGAGTGGTGGCCTTTGCAGCTGCAGTGTCTTTTATTCATTCTAGTTATAGTCTCCCTGAGAAGATTTAGGAGCTCAGCGCTCCACAGTGGCAGATGTGATGTGACGTTGCATTTTTGCCAGGCACTATCATAGAAAAACATAATGATTCATAGTCAAGCCGAGCGCCAAAGTTGCCAAAATTCCCCAAACTTCTCAGATGGAAAGGAGGGAGGAGCTCAACACCCCATAAATCTGACTACCTGAACTTTTTGAATCCCTTCGCTGGACAATCTGTTAAATACTTAAATAGCTTAATGAGTTGTGAGTCTATAACTTTTGGCTTTGGTTTTTATTGATGTTAGAATCATTAATTGCAAGAGAATTGATTCTCATTACAATTGGATGACAGCGAATTACAAAACGACTACCACTTTCACTACTACTGCTGCTAAATGTTTACCTGTACTTCTCAGCTTTGTGCTTTTCATTTTATACTGAAGATACGTAAGTCAAATGGGAAGCAAGAAAGGAGAAGAGGATAACAGGAGAGAAAAAGTTAAGGGAAATGAAAAGTAATACTGGAGAGGAGAGGACAGTCCCAGACAGTCCCCTGATAGACGACAGCCGGTGCTAGTTGGGCTGGGTGTGTGACACATGAATATGACACAAACACACTCACACACACGCGTCTCGCTCTTTCCTATAGACCATCACAAAAAGTCTCTCTCCATTTCTTTCTCACACACCTACTCTCTTTATTGTTTTCTCTCTCCCGCTCTCACACACAGGGTGTGCTGGATCTCTGGAGCTCCACAGGGAGGCTGGCTCACCGGCTCTCCTACCCATCTGGACACTCCTGAAACCAGGCCAGGCCGAGAGCGTGTCTGTTTTTACCGTGGTGCGGTCGTCACGACACCGTGACATTCAAGAACCACATACAGGTAAATCTGAGACTCTTCAGTCCTCTTTTACCTGGTCGCTAACAAACTTTGTCATGATGCTGCAAAAATCATTTTTCAAGTCATGTCTACCAATTTAAGCCAAGTAGCCTAATGTTACTGTACTTACTTCTCCATAGAAGAGATTGGAAATATTGTTGTATGTTATGCCAATGAAGCCCCCTTGAATTGAATTGAATTGAATTGAATTGAATTGAATTGAATTGAATTGAATTGAATTGAATTGAATTGAATTGAATTGAATTGAATTGAATTGAATTAAATTGAATTGAATTGATTAAGGCAGGTGATCAACGATGGAGCCAGAAAGCTTAGATCACATTAAACAAACATATTAATTAGGTCTATATATCATCATCATGAATGCACCATGTGACTGTTTGTGACTTTTTTATGTGTGTATGCTGACTTTTGTGTGTCATCTTCCTGCCAAAATGGCCCCACTCCCCCATTCCTGGATTTTCGCTTCAATGGAGTCTGCTTAGCTAGCCTTCAATAAGCATCAACACTCACTGATTAAACAATCTGGCAAGCTGTTCAACTCCTTCAAGAAGAAAGATGACTTGCATTAGATGTCGTTGGGTTGTAATTTCACCATGCCGCACATGGCAAGCGGGGAGGGGGCTTTGCTTTGAGCTGATTCAGTACCAAGATCCAAGTCCACACTTGTGTCCTTGTGGAGAACGTTCTCACCAAGTTGTCTTGGGGAGAACAAACTTCTCAAGAAGACAAGCACAGAGAACATTCTCACACTTTGAGATGGGCTGTGTGCTTGACACTGCACGATCAATTAAGACGCATAGCTGTCTGTTTTTCCCAGCTGTTTCAATAGATTCCCAGCTCTGTACCTATACTCCACAGTGATGTTTATTCATGCCAGCTAGTTTGGATGTGATGTGTCTTTCTCGCAATGCATCTTGGAGCTTGGACAATGGACAAGAACAGATACTGAGGAAGACCATCAAACAGTACCTGACCTCCACTGACCTTTTCCTATTGTGTATAAACCCCTTTGTTTGTCAGGGGACTGGGAGTCATGATGCTGCTCTTCCCAAGACCTATTGAGCAACTGTGTATGACTGTTTTTTGTTTTTTTGTGTGTGTGTGTTTTTTTTACACTTCCCAAAATAGGAAATCAAAACCATTTACATGTTGACCTATACCCTGTCGTCTGTTTTCTGTGAAAAGTATTACAGTGCATCATTTTAGAGGAGTAATGATTAAAGGGCAGACTTGTCTAGGTATTTTGAAAGCATCTATGATCAATTGGAGAAAATACTTGGCAATTCTGATGCAGTGGACTCTCAACAAAAGCACTCAGACCAAGCAGATGTAGAATTCTTCTCCTCCTGTTCAAACAGATAATCTGGAACAATTTGCTTTTTGCTGGATTGGTGTAAAATCTAAGTGGATATAATGCCAACTACCTACGGTATTACCATTAAAAGTAGACACAGCATTAGTTTCTCACTATATGGGGACAGAGTCAAATAAAATTTGGAGGTCAAAACCATTGGACAACAAACCCAAAGTACCAATTTATTTTTATTTTCACACCAACTAATAGCGTATGAGCGGCTAATCAGGATTTTTATTAGTCTGATTTTAGCTAATCGCATTTGGTTAATCTGTTGGCTGTGCTTCCTGCAAGTGTACATTAATCCAATATCCACTCATTTCTTGAGGGTGCAGTGTACTCAGGCAAATTGCATTTTAAAGACTAAACTAAATTTTAGCATTACATTGGACTGTAAATTACTGCTCATAGGGATAGTGTTAATTTGCTGAACATTTGCTGAGCATTGCTTCTGATGTTACAGTATTAACACGGCATCATACCAGCCACCACTGTTGTATATGAAGAATGTATATGATCTAGTATAGGATGTATATGATGTATAGGGTGTATGTGTATGATGTAGTATGGTATGTGATGGTATGTAAAGCCCTTTGAGACTTGACTGTGATAAAGAGCTATATAAATAAACAAGACTATGTTTTGCCTGTATATAACCAGGAACACTGACTAAGAATATATTCTTGTTTTCAGCAGTGAACTCACACAAATACTGAACGACCATAGTCTTGCTCTGGTGGACAGTGAATAGCTTTTTGATGCTTAGTGTTTTGCTCGGGGGCGCGTGTTCACCTCCCCTGTTCAGATTAAATCATTTCTACCCAAGCAGGACTTCTATAGGCCATTGAATCACTCATTTAATCATTCACTCATTTTCTTTCTTTCTATTTTTAAGATTCTTTTGGACATTTAGCCTTTTTTTGAATAGGCCACAGTAGAAAGAGACAGGGAGAAAAAATTGGGAGAAAGAGAGAGAGGGGAATTAGCCTTTTTTTGAATAGGCCACAGTAGAAAGAGACAGGGAGAAAAAATTGGGAGAAAGAGAGAGAGGGGAATGACTTGTCTTTCTTTCTTTCTTTCATCCATCCATCCATCCATCCATCGTGCTGAAGGTGGTTTTTACGGTCAAAACATCACTGTGTCAGAGGGTTACAGGTCATATGCCCCCTTCTCATTTTTAGTGTGACATGAAGCAGGTCAAACTAGCTGTATGGGGTGTATATGCAGTGATGTGGGGGTTGAGTCCTCTATCGGAAAATCAGGTCAGGTGTCTATAAGCTCCTACGTGTGACCGTCTACATTCCAAGACGGGCTCCGTTAGAGAGCGCTGAAGCTGGATGGGTGAGAGGCACTGACCCACAAGCTGTTGTGGGTTTGGCTTAGTTAGTTGTGCGGTTTGTATCTTGATTAATGTGCTGACAAACCAAGAGACATAAAACTCCAAGTCACATGCAATTTCTGATTGATCGTAGGCAGATTTCATTGGATTTTAATGAAGTTAGTTTAATATTTCCTTGATATTCCATACATTTACATCTTTACATGGTTGATAAGCAAAGGTTTAGTCCCACTCATAGCAAGCATAACGGCGCTAGGTAATTAGGTGTGGTGATTTATCACAGAAAATCAGTTTGGTAAAGCACTTTTTTGGTAAAGCACTTTTTTTTTAAATTGTCTTGCACTTTAGGAATACTGATGTACTGATTAAGAGCAATAGAGATGGAATATAATAGTGGCAGAAACTGAAAAAGTAATGTACGAATTTATTGCCTCTCAGTGGGGGAAATCATCAGAAGACATGAGTCTGACTGTATTCTCTGAATTTATCGCTGCATAGTAAATGGTTTATCTGTCCTTCTGCCTTCAAAGACAGTGTGATGTGCCTGCTGGAGTGTTATACAAATCAACACTTTGACTGAGGAAGCACAGACACACACACAGACACACACACAGACACACACACAGACACACATGCACACACACAGCTTTTTTCTGCCATGTTTAAAATTTGGAAGCAGATAGCCCCGTGTCCCTGTCAGCTCCATAAAAGAACAGATGTCCTCGCTCTCTGTCATCTGTCTATACGCTCAGTGGGAGAAGATGAACGATGAAGACTCCTGTTCCTCAGCTTCATCACCACCTTGACATTATTGCTGCTGCTGCTACGTCATTTACGACTTCAATTTTTGATGCTTTTCTCCCTTTTAGGCGTGAATGAAAAGTTTTACACTATCCTAATTTGTGTTAATTTCCATGAACATTTAATCAGTTCAAAACCCACGCTTTAGCTTTACATGGCCGTCAAGCCAAAAACACTGAACGCTTTTTCTCGATTCCTGATAGGCTGATAATTTGGAGCTGGAAGGGTTTCACCTCACGGCACAGTTATTCGTTTATCCAGTTCTGCTCTCAAACTCATTTCGATGTGCCAGCCGTCTGTGTGGGTGCTGCCTGCCAGCAAATCGATGCCTCTCGCGGGGAGAGCAGACACTATTCTGTGTTACATCCTTTGGGTTGTTAGTTAATCAAGGAGGCAAGCATGCGTGACCGGCCCTAACAAGGCTAGGGAAATGGGGGAGAAAAGCGGGAGAAGAGGAGGTGGTGAATAGGTAGAGGGAGGACAAAGAAAAGGGAGAGCAGGAGAAAAAGTAGTAGTAGGAGGAAAGGGAAGTAACTGGGGAAAGCGAGGGGGAAGGGGAGGAGAAGAAAGGGAATAAGAGTAGAAGTAAGGAAGGGAGAGGATGAGGCTGGATGAAAGGGAGGAAGAAGGAGGAGGAGGAGGAGAAGCTGACCAGGAAGATCAGAAGGAAGATGGATGGAACGAGGAGTGTGGGGTGGAGGAGGAGCTGGAGGAGTGAAGTGGATGGGGGGAGGGAAGTGCAGAAAGATGAGGTGGAGAGGAGAGAAGTAGAGGTGTGGGAGGAGAAATGGGTGCCAAAGAGGAGGAGGGGGAGGCAGTGTAATTGATAGGGACGGAGCTTGATGTTGTTGTTAAGCTGTAAACAACTGCTCTTTCCCCTTGTCGACACTCTGAGTGTGACTGTATCACCGCAGATGAAAACCCACAGTGGAGGATCCTGGCAGCCTGACTGCATGCTGCATGGCAACGGCCTCGACTTTCCACAAGGGAAATTGACTTTCAAAATAATACAAAATGATAATAAAAAAAAGGTTTTCTCTCTTTTCCCATTCCCCCTATCTTCTTTATTCCATAACTACACCACCACCCTCTTCCGGGACTACAGTACTGTCTCATCTTTTTCACTTCATTCCCCCCGACACACACACACACACACACACACACAAACACACACACACATTTCGATCTGTTTTCCCCTTCAGAACATGGAAATTCTGTTTTCTCAAGCCAGTACACGGACACTGAGATTTTCTATTATATTATATTCTACTCACTTCTACAAAGATTGACATTTTTATTTGGCTCTCTTACTCTTATAGCCTCATTGATCTATTTTCCAAGTGTTCTATTCTATTCGTTTATGTACAATGTTAAACATAAATGTTACCATTTGATGTATTGTACCAGATATAGCTTAGAACTAATTTTCATCTGCAGTCCCTATTCTATTCTATTCTATTCTATTCTATTCTATTCTATTCTATTCTATTCTATTCCCCATTGTCCACTCAGATGTCCAGCCAACACCTGCATAGCTGTTGCAATGATAATGACTTGGCAATGGGCTGGTACAGCAGTGAAACCCTAATTATCAGCGGGTTATGCAAGGACTGGGGCCAGTGCCAACACTAACACCCATACCTCTCCCTCTTCCTCTGTCTCTCCTTAAATCTCTCTCTCTCTCTGTCTCTCTCTCTCTCTCTCTCTGTCTTCCTCTCTCGCCTCCCCCGTCTCTCTGAAAGTTCACGGATGCCAACACAGACTGTTTTTCCCTATTTTTCGCTTGGCAGTGATTGTAAACAGATGAGAGATGAAACGGCATCTGATCTGACATCAATTCCAGACTAGACTTTGAACTGCAGGGGGCGTTGAGGGACTGCGAGCCAGAACGCACACAAGAACATTCACAATAATATTCATATTTGTATTAGTCATTCTTGAGTTGTGTCGTCCCCTGCGTGCGTCTGTCGTGTGCGGCTCATGTTCGTGTCACTGTTATAATGTTTTTTCCCATTTATTACCCTCATTGGTTTGTTTGCTGCTTGTTTTGTGCTCTGCCTGGTCCATTAATCTTCCTTTTGAAGGGATTGAGCAGACTGTGTTTCGCCAACAGAAATATAAAGGCTAAGATGTCTGGAAAATGGCTCCACACTCTAGGCTAATGTATTAACTTAATTTATGCATATAAGCTTGACTCATACTTCATTCTTTGTCCAATTAACTATTGTCTGCTGACATAGGAAGGGAAAGACTTACGACAAATCCTGCACCGGCTGCTTTCTGTTCAATCACCCATCGCCACCCCTGCTGTTGACTGTATGAAAAACAGCCCACATCGAATTACCGGAATCATTTGCAGCTAAACAGAAATGTAATTACGTCCCCTCTCTGTTCCCCAAGGGCAGCAGCCCCATTCAGGGGTGTGAAATTGAATTACATGACAATTTTGGAAAGGAATAATCTAGGGGAGAAGTCATAAGAGCGAGAGAGAGAGAGACAGAAAAAGACACGGACAGACAAGCAGATGGACAGACCAAGAGTGTGATATAGATAGAGACAGAGAGGCAGAGTGGGTGAGAGCGATAATAACAGATAGACAGAGTGAGAGAATAATACAGTGAAGATCCCCTGATCCACTCCTGTGCTGCCAGTCGATGACTCTAGGAGTCTCCAATCTAATCTGAGTGACTCATCTGATATCTGCGAACAGTCAAATTCACAGGAATGGAGCAAAACCGCGGCATTTTCCCACTAATGGTCATGCATTCTATAAGCGTTCTATATGCAAGGACCATGCCAGGTGTTACTTTCAAATAAAAAAGAGGTGAAGTAAGTGTTACAAGGTTTTTTCAGGATACTGTCAAGGGGCTTTCTGGTTCAGAAGTGGAGGGAGAGAGAGGGGAGGAGAGGACGGGAGAGGTACAGAGAGAAGGATGAGGGAACAGAACAGGAGGAAAGGAGAAAGTGAGGAGAAATGATGCTGAATTAAAGCTGCACTATGCAAGGTTTTTATGCAAATACCCCCGTCTCATCAGCTTAAATCATGAAGCGGGGCTGCAGTAGAGAATGGTGCGGACACTGGTGGGAAATCTTCTCTGCGCACATGAAGTGACGACTCAAAACTTAAAAGCAAAATACTTCTCGCTGCCATTTTGGACCGCTGATGTTCAAAGTTGCCCAGTGCAGCTTTTATTATCCAAGCAAAATAATGAGATATGAAAAACTATTCACATTTACTTGCAGACATGCATGTATGTGTGTTAAAATACAGAAATGCGCATGAGCAAGCATGCGTCTGCAATCTGAATCTGAATTCTGTTGCAGAGGCACACATCTGTTCATGCATACCATGAACAGATAGACACCCAATAGAAATAGGGTATGTGTGTGTGCGTGTGTGTGTGTCTTAGATTACTGGTTGCTCTCCACAGGGGCAGCTAGTTAAAATAAAGGCCTTCAAGACATTGCTTCCTCGTTAATTAGCAGCTCTAAATGGGCATACACTCCCTCTGATGACACCCCACACACACACACACACACACACACACACACACAGAGACCAACGCCATCCTTGCCCCCTCAGCAGCAGCCAAGTTTAAAAGGAGACACATCGGACATGGCTGCAGCCGACTGCTCAGCTGCAAAATGTTGTGTTTAATAATTCAGGACCTACTGCTCTGCTCTGCACCGCGCCTCGCTCTCTGACTGAGATCGCCCTGCGGAAAACCCTGCTGGGACGCCTCCCCTCTCTCTCTCCCTCCCTCTGTTCCCTCCTTACGGGGTGCGCTCCTTTTTTCGACCTCTCCTCTCTGTCCTTCTGTCCTTCTCCCTCCCTTGTGGTCTGCCTCCTTGGTTCCCCCTCTGTCCCTGCCTGTCCTCTGGAAGAGAACTCTCCTCTTTTCTCTACATCTCTCTCTCTCTCTCTCTCTCTCTCTCTCTCTCCTCATCCGCCTTCTGTCCTCTCTGTTGCACTCAACGTCAGATCTATCTCCCTCCCTCATCCCACTTTTGTTTTTTTACCCTTAATCATCCTCCCTCCCTGTTCTCTTTTACCACTCCCTATCACTCTCTTCCCTTTCACTGTTCCCCTCTCTCTGTACCTCCCATCTAACCCCCCACTAACCTCCCTCTTTCATTGCTACCTCTATACTTTCCCTCCCAGCTCGCTCCCTCTCTTCTCTCCCACTCCTCCTCTCTCCCCTCTGTCTCTCCCTCCCTCCCTATGTTCTCCTCTGCCACTCCCTATTCCCCTCCCTTCCCTTTCGCTGTTCCCCCTTTCTCCTCTTCCTCCCCTCTCTTTGGCCCTCCCATCCTCTCTCATCACTACTCTACACGATACTGTCCCAGCTCTCTCTCTCTCTCTTCTCTCCCACTCCTCCGCTCTTTCTTCCCTCTCATTCCCTCCCTCTTTGCTCCCTCACTCCACCCCACTCCCCTCACTCTCTCCCAGCAGTATTGATTTGTAGGAGGGCAGGAGAGCGGTCGATGGGCACAGCGAGGGAGGTGCCATCTGCGAGCTGCTTGGCAGTGGGGACTCGCCGGGGTTCACGTGGAGATTAAGCCAAGACAAGCACACGGCTGACTGGCCTAATGCTTCCTACACACCTGCAGGTTTTAAAGAGCTTCGTTTCGGAAACGTTTTAGTTTAACAGCTTTAGCAACTTTCAGTGGTGCGTCCGTGTTCTTCCAAACACAGGCTCTAAGTCAGTGGTTCTCAATACCCAGAGTACTGCTGGTTTTCTGTTCTAGCTAGTTAAGTGCATTCACCTTGCATCGCAGGTGTAAAATAGTCCCTGAGTAGATGGTTAAAAAAACAGTCGACCACCTAAGTCTAAGTCTAAAATAGGTTCTGAGTCTAAGTTTACGAGGCAATAAGTAAAATATGCCTACAAAAAACTAAAATATGCCTTTAAATCATTTAATGAGTTGGCGTCATATCAAATGTTTTGTTTGGATGCTTGCCAATACCCCCAGACAAAAGATCATTAGTGGGTTAAAATATTCATTTATTTGGTCGAATGATAATACACACACACACACACACATACACACACACAGTTGATTATTAATCAAAGCTATCAACATTATGCTCAACAATTAGGCACAGAGTACAATCCAGTAAAGCCCAACAGAGTCATAAATGGGTTATGTTTGTATAAAAGACATTCATAGTGACTATTCATTTTCCGTTAATTTCCTCGCAGCAGGGAGAATTAATGTCATGTAGTTAGCTAAAGGACATTTTGCGGCATCCACTCTGTGTGCAAGTGCCAGCATTATGAGGAAATTCATTAGCACCAGAGAAAATAGCCTTTCAAGGTCTCTACTGCTGCTGTGTTCATCTGCCTCACACGCAAAGGCCACAGCTGCAGTTTAGGTGAGGAAAGGATTAGTTTCTCTCAGAATTTGATGAATGGATGGACGGGTGATGGCTGGATTGTGTGATTGAGTGACCTGTCTGCAGGGTAATCTAACAAAATTGATTGGGTTTTATTTTCTTTGGTAATTTTCCATTCTAGCCTCCAGTCCCTTTCTTCAGTGCAGGGGCAAGACAAGGCTACAGCAACATGATATAGCTGGTAGCTTCAAACAAAAACAATTGTCTAGTCAGAACTCTTCTGCTGTTTTGCCACTGAATTGTTGTTTCCCAACCCAAACAGGACCTCTTGACACCCATCATGGCTGTTTCATGTGTCAACAGCATTTAGGCTGATGCATGAGCACATTAATAATGAATACATGCGCTCTTTAAAAGCTGAGTTGAGCTAAAACAGGATGTGTTGTCCCTGACTAAGCACATACGGATGGGCATCTGCTATCAAACCATGTTGTCACATTTTAATACATCTGTTTGCTTTCATTTATTCAATACATCCTGTTTTCAATACAGCTTTTTGAAGTGAGTATAACATACTGTATACATAATCCAAAAAATTATAATACTGTTCAATACGCCTATGCATGGTCTTAACTGCACTGCTGACAAAAAGTTAAATATAACTCTTCTCATTACAATATAACATAAACATCGGTGTCTCGTTCCATTATAATTGAATCCCTATGGATTTTACCCTGACCGCAGTTGCATTATACTTCTTACAGCATCAACCAAATATTCTAGGCCAAGAAAACAATCTGCTTCATTTTCTTTTATAGTCAGTAAGTGGGCAAATTGAACTTGGAGTTGCACTGCACCATACATCACTGCAAAAAAAGAAACATTTACATAACTGAGGATTTTGTCCGAGGCAAATAGAGGAGGCTGAGAGGGAGACTGAAGTGGATCTGGTTCAAAGACACACGTGCACACTCGCACAAATACGGACACACACACACACACACACACACACACACACACACACACACGGTAGAGTGACAAGGAACGCAGCCAGACTGACACATAGGAGAAACTTAATTGAAAGGTTTCTGGACAAAAATGAAAGAAAAACACACCAAATAATTTATGTGTTTACTTTGCAGTCTTTTTTCTTAATTTATCATTCTTTTATCTAAGATAAAAATAAAAGCCACCTGTTCCGGGAATTTTTGTCTGTGAGGCACAGTCAAAAATTCCCGGAACAATCCACCAGTGGTTTTGAAACACTGAAAACATGTTTTTTCTCCTCCCCAAACTACAGTAGGTTTATGGGCTGCTGTGAAGGCAAAGTATTTTCAAAGGCTGACACAGTCTCAAACTAGAAAACTCAAACCTCCAATGTCAACGCTGAGCAATTCTCCAACTTACACAGCTGCAGCCTCCATAATGGTTTATGTTTTTTGTTTGTTTTCCAGGTTTGACATTTCGACAGAATAGCACATGAATGCAATGCTGTTTAGCAGTCGACTCGGATGTTGATGATGGACTTTCCCATCAGCAAATGAACGCAGCATCATCGTTATTGGCAAAAAAATCGCAGATCCAGATTATCATCAAAATCAAATTGGTGATTAGATTGGCTGATCCTTGCCAAATTTCAGCCAAGTTCGTTCATAACTTTTGGAGATATTTTGCTAACAAACAGACAGAGAGGTGAAATCATAACTTCTTTACAACTTTGTTGGTGGAGGTAAGCTTTACCAAAGCCATACCGGATACAGCTAACTACTTACTTCTATCACTTATTTTGCATAACATTAGGCATCATTATTTAACTAATAAAACAACAATCTCTAGATACATTCACTGGCAACAATCTTTTATATTCACTATCTTTAAGGAGGAAAAATAGTTGGAATTCAGACAGAAATGCCACACACAGAGACACAAAAATACAACTGCAGATATTTAAACTGTTTAAGGTATTTTTAATTTAACAGCACCGTGCCTCAAACTGCTTCAAAAACTGCATAGAGACCAATTCAATTCAAGTTTTTCAACATTCTAATTCATGCCACCCTACATTGTTTTGCAGTTTACTTTGACAGCAGCTGTGGCATATTCATCGACCCCTATCCAACCTCTCCTCCACCATTTAAAAACCAAACAGACTCAAGTACAGCATGGTGAGTGTTTCCTCTGGGTCTATTAGAGCTCAGGCTGGCAGCAGCAAATTAGGGATAAAATAACATCCTCACTGTTTACCTAACCGATTTATTTGCTTTCAGACCTTTAAGGACTTCAAATGGCCGCTGGCAGGAAGAGAGTGAGGAATAGTTAGCAGAAATCAAGCCACTCAGGATTCATTATCCTGAACTAGACCGCTGCATGAGGCTGAATTTAACAAGCCAAGTGTCTAGTGATACAGACTGAAGGATAAGAAGAGGGGGGAAGAGTGTATGTGTTTTGACAATGTTTAAGGAGTGGTTTTACACTAGTACTACTGCTTGTGTGTGTGTGTGTGTGTGTGTGTGTGTGTGTGTGTGTGTGTGTGTGTGCAATGAGTGTGTTGACCTTATACATTCAAATCTCTACTGAGGCACATAGTCAGGTATGCAGCCCACACCACATGGGGTCCACAGGTACCATGAGACCAAATAAAAACGCGCGCACACACACACACACACACACACGTACTCCTGAGAGAAGCCATTGTGCACATGGTAGAGTGGAGTCACCTGAGTCTGACTGATGTCTGTTTTAGTCTGGCAGTGGGGATTTCAGCTAGACACCTGAGCTACTACCTCAATAACCCCCCCCCCCCCCCCCCCCCCTCTCTCCCTCAATAACTTGTCTATTTCTCTCTCTCTCTGCTAAATGAATCGGAGCTACCTTAATAGTCTCCCTCTCCCCCTCTCTCTCTCTCTCTTTAATCGTTTCTCCTACATGCTTGAACTAATTCGACAGCCTCTCTTTCTATCAATTTCTCTCTCCATCTTTCTCTCACTACACCTCACCAGCCTGTGTGCCTTTTTTCTCCTATCCAGCGAGAATAAAATAGGTTACAATGAAGTGCATAAATGCCTCTCTGTAAAGGTGTGTTTAAAAAATGCCTTGAATGATTTTGCAAGGCTAGACTCTTTAGTAAGGCTGTTTCAAAGCCAAGGGGAAGGCAAAAGGTGAGTTCAGATCACTTTTGGTCTTAAAGGAATACGGCAATTTTTGGGTTTGTTGGTCTCCCATCAGCCACCACCTTCAGTTCCCATGAAAACAAAACAAGTCACGCTCAGTCTCGTGGGAAGAAAGTAGTCCCTGGTAGTTCAACACAGTAGTACATATTTTTCTATCATATTTTGTGTAAACTTTACCAATCCGCACAAAAATGACAGACACATATCATTTAAAATTGCTTACCATTTAGCTTTAGAGCTGCTACAAGTTCTCATTTCTTCACTTTTGAGATCATAGTCGCCTATAGTCACAAAAAAAGTCAAAAAATGTTGTCAAATGAGCACAAACTCTGAAATGTAGATTACGTGTTGTGGACACAAATTGTGAAGATTACATTGCTCCACCACAAAGGATTTAGTTAACTAAAGTTTAGGTAACTAAAACAATTTGTAAATGATGATGATGATTTGGCTGAAAATGTAAACTTTACTCACAGTAGAAAACTTCTTCACATGAGTTGGGGATTAAACCCAGGTCGTTGAATCCCCCCCAACCACAACACCCTTTCTTTCCACCACGCTATTTCACTGTAAAACTGCTGCTTGTTTCTAGTCTTGTCTCCTTCGTTTAATCCTGTCATGGTGGAGAAACATTTCTGTATTTCTCCACTCGTGCTCGGAGCATGTTATTTGCATTTTAACACATTGTGCTGATTTCATGAAATTGCATGAGATCAGTCTGCACTCAACATACTGAATGCTAAAGTGTTAGCATGGAGCAACTATAGCAAACAGTCTACCAGGGACACATGGGTGATTTTGGTGTCTACTTGTTCCTTTAAAGTCACAATGAAACCGCATTTTGAGACCTTCTCGCTTCCTTAAAGGATAAGGCTGGTGTTTTTTTTAATGCATTGCTTACCGTCAACAAATCCTATGAAAATAACAAAATCAACAATGCGTTTGCTCTACTCCCGTTACTTTCTGACTTCCCACGTACCGTTTTTAGCCATCAACCCAGAAGTCACTGGCTCCAATTGTAAGCTAAAAACCTTGAAATACAGCTCACAAAGACATAGTTTCAATTTTAAAAATAGCTAACTGTTACCACGAAAAGTCAGACTGTTGTAGTTATTACCAAATCAAATTCAAATGGGAACAAATTCTTCATTACGTCGGGGATTACATTACTATTTTCGGTGCTACGGAACTACTTTCCTGAGATCGCAAACGTGTTTACAGCCGGCTTGTTAAGTTGTTTGAGGAAAAAGTCTGTTTTTAATCTTTTTTTTTCTTAATACAATGGAATTCTATGGCTGCTGGGACATGGCTTCATTGGGCACTGGCTACATGGACGAGATTTGCTGGCAAAACAAAATCATTGCTGATTTTGTTATTTTCATAGGATTTGTTGACAGTAAGCAATGCATTAAAAAACACCGGCCTTATCCTTTAAAAGGTCCGATATCAAGCTAGGAGACAAAACTAGCCGAGCCCTACTGAAAATCAGTAAAATCTTAATGTCGATGTGGATGCTAAAACAGGAAACCAGTGTAAAGAAGCTGAAATAAGAGTAATATGGTCCTGTGATTTAGGTTTAGTGTTCATTGGTCAATTTTGTAGAGAACAAACTGTTACAGTCTATTTCAGCTGCTTGTATTGTTCTCTCAGCCTGCTGTCCTCAAAGTGTCATGATCACTGTCTGCTTTAACTAAACACCTGAGCGCAAAGCAGAGTTCAGCAGAGATCACCAGCTTTGTCAAATTGTACAGACAAACAATAAGCTAGCTTTGTGTGTGTGTGAGAGAGAGAAAGAGAGAGAGAGAGAGAGACAAAAGATGCACTGAGATAGAGAGAGGAAAAAACAGAAACAGTCATGGAATAGACAGACAGGTAGCGGAATAATTGCGTAAAAGTGAGACAGAGAGAAAAGCACAAAATGTCTCACACACACACACACACACACACACACACATACACAAAAATCAATCTCTTACCAACAGCATTCCCTTGCTATTGGCAGTTATGTTATACTCTGAATAAAAGCATGGCAACATACATGGACTGTACGCTCAAGTTAAGACACCAGAGTTTCCCCTTAAAATGAACAGGCAGCACAAAATAATTTACCATTTCGACTGGTTTCAACAGAAGGTTTAACTGCTTTTTCACAGGCCAAAAAATTTTCTGTAGCAAATGTTTATCCACACCTCACAACAATACACAAAAAAGAATCATATACAGACTGCACCTAACTTTTTAATGGACAATTTATTAGCAAACAATAATGAAACACAGGTTTTGTCTTAAACTGTTCATCATGGCCATAATGCACGAGGGGCAGTGAAATGTGATAGAGACAGGGATCAAGACTGGCCCTATTGTTAGTGCCGTGGATTCAATATGTCGGAGTCTCTCTGACCTTCAGGAGCTGCTGATTCAGACAGAACTCAAGTGAGGAATGCAAAGGATTCATTTTCTCCATGTGGAGAAACTGAGCCCAGAAAAAGAAAGAAGGGAAGGTGAGTGGAAGGGAGAGTGAAGGAGACTGATAAAAGAGAAACGTGTAGATGTGTTTTTGTGTGTGATTGTATAAGACAGAGAGAGAGAGAGAGTGAGAGAGAGACAGAGATTCTCATTTGTTTGTGGGGGTTTTAGTCCAAATCAATTCACAATGGTCTCTAGGGCAGCATTGACCACACTGCAATTTCCCCACAGTTTAATAATGAGCTCTGTGGAGACAGTTCTGCATAATCAAATTGAGACACAGACAGACAGAGATGCCTGAGACACTTACACAGGGCTTACACACAGGCACACACACACATACACACAATATAGGCTCTGAAGGGAAGGTTGTTAGTTAGTGGGAGGCATGAAGATCGTTTCAGCTGTCAAACACCAATTATTGTGATGTTTCCCATCAGGGGCATCAAACCACAGGAAGTGTAATAAATATTGAACATCTGAACATTTTCTGTTTACAGCTGGGTAAACTCTCATCTAAGTACGCCTGGCAGTTTGTTTTGGAGTCTTCTGCCCATGCAATAATGAGTACAGTGAGAGCAAAGAGTACAACATAGTTGGAGTACTGGAGGATTTTCAAAACAATTCCTCACTGCAGCAACTGTGTAAAACATGAGACTTGTGCGATTGGCTGTATGGGCTCGATATTGAGATTCAGAAAAGACCAACCTTGTTAATATTCACACTTTCGCCCCTTGTTAAACAATGACAATCGAATGGTTTCTCCTGCCACCTCAGTGTGGGAATTAATGCAGTCTGTCTTTCTCAATCTCTGTCCCTCTCTCTCTTTCTTGTCGGCCCTTTCCATTATCTAACAATGCGTTACATAAATAAACCTGGAAACCCAACTCCTCAGCTGCTAATTGGTGACATCAGAGTCACGGTGATTCATACATCACACCTTCTAGCTTTGCTGCTATCTAATTAAATCCTCCCCAACTTGCAAACAACAATCTTATATCCTCTGTGGATAACAGCAATTCACTAAAGAATAAGAAAGAAAAAACACCTCAGTGAGTCATTCCCCATGGATCACAGGATTTAAATGAATAGCCTTTTTGATAAAATGCTATGTGGTTTATTTAATCAACAGCACCAGGCAGCATTGAGGACTATAAAAATGGTAATGCTGGGAAATAAGCTGTCAAGGATGTTATGCTGTTGTTCAGGACAAGCCACAACTGCAGAGAAGATCTGAGCGTTACATTTAATCAAAACTTTACCAGCCTTGGAGCTTCATGAATCATGGGGAATCAGCTGGCCAAGGTGCATACCATCAACTCATAATGTTGTGGGTTTGAGTCCAGAACTCAACCCCCTCTCTTCCATCTTTGTTGTTTTATTTTATTGATTAGTCTCAAAAATATCATCAAAATATTCTATTCTATTCTATTCTAAACATGCTAAATTTACCACCTACAGCTGCATCATTTCTTTCCCGCCTGACAAGAGAAAAAAAAGACATCTCTGATACAGCCCCGTCATAAACTGTCAGGCCGATACACAGCTGAATCAGTTTTCTCATTTTGGGCAAGGTTCTTTCCATTAACATTCTTCAGCTTTTAGGCAGCTGAAGTATCTGTCCAAATCAATTTCCACATTGTGTTCAAATATTTTAAACCATATTCAAGTGTATTTTAGTTTTTTTCTGGATAGGGCTACAATTTATATCCTGCTAAAGGTTGGGGTTATAAGACTTTCTGGGTGAATACTGTGACACTGCTTCCTGTTTCATCACCGTTCACCCCGGCAACAGGAGCAGAGAGCTCACTGATTGGCTCCTGGCTTCAGCTACTGCTGTATACAATCCAGTTCTGACTGTGAAACTGTGAAAAACACACACACACTGGACTGTATAATATATGGTAGGTGAAATAAAGGGGAATCATAGAAGCAAATATAGCTGAAATTGTAGTTGAATTAAAAATAGTATAAACTATAAAACTATAGCAGGGAGCCTTAAGAAACACTAGAAACCACTCCAACCAGTCCATCAACATGCTGATCTGTTCCACAATATATCCCAAGGAGCATGTGGATTTTAACTAGAAGGATCTGTTTCTTTTTATTAAACTATTAAAGTGTGGTGATAAAAGCCTTTAAAAAGGTAGAGTACTGGCTTTGCGTGTTTATTTCAACCAAAACGAAACACGATAAGAGTTGTGATTCTTCTCCTGTCACACTTCAGACAGCCGCAGTCCTGACTAAGCGTTGGTCTCACATCTCAGACATCTCTGTTTTCAAACATCCCACCGAGCACCTTGTCTGAAAAAGCTCTTGCTGTAGGAAATATATCATTTATCCAACAAAGCTTTTTATAGCACTGTTTGAAGAACTGTGTTCAGTGCGAGCTAACCCACATTCATGCAGAGCAGCTGCAGCCCAAATCCACTCACTCAGTCACACAACTGTGCACCCAAAACACTCTTTCATCTCGCTTAAAAATTAATGAGGTGTGAGTCATGACCAACATCTATTTCCACCTATTTTGATTCTCTGTTGTCGGTTTCTGTTAGCCGTTCTCTCCGCTTCTTCCAAGGTGGAGAACAGTTAAAGACAGGTGAGAGATGAAAGCGGCCTGCCTTGCTGTGGGCTCGTCTTTGTAAAAAGTAATGGAAGCATCTTTGAAAAGAAACGGAGGCAGCTTTTTAGGTGCTTTAACTTTTTAGGGTCCAATACATTATCTGAAATAATGATGATATGTAGGATTAAGATTTGGAACTTTTTTGAGTGTGTTTAGCATGTTTTTTCCAAGCTTCACTTTTCTCTATGTACCTCAGCTGTCACATCTCAACATATAACTGATGGAAGAGTGTTTCGTTGTCAGCCCACCTTGGGGATGTGGTTTAGAAGAGGCTTCATTAAATCCACAATACAGTATTTTTTGACTATATCAACTATAGGTTTATACTTGAAAATAGTTCAGATATCACGATAATTCAGAAATACAGGAAATACAATTTCCTGCATTACTAAAAATATACAGTATATAAGTATGCAGCCCCTGTACTGCGCAGTAGCTACAATACTGTCTGCCACTGTGAGAGCTCAGTGAATTAATTTGAATTTGAGTGGTATCAGAAGTGTCACTGTACATTACTAGGTCCTTAAGGAATAAAATATCACAGGGCCTTTATATCTTATGGCGAGTTCTGCACTGCAACCTCACTATCAGCGTTTTTCCCTTCCATTGAATAGTCAGGGTGGGCTGCCTCGCCAGCTTCTAAAAGAATGTCATTAGAATTGGTTTCAATGGAGATTTTTGTGCCACATGGATGAATGACTGCTGATTCAGAACCGTAAAGATGAATATATGAGGGAAACACTGTTCAGCGCTGTCACTATAATTAACACAAAACTGAGAAAAAGAGTTTCTTTTTAGAGACAATAATCTGAGGATAAGACAGATGTAATGTGATGTCTTAACTTATAATCAACAAGAATCAACTAGTTTATTTTCCTCATCGAAATATGGAGCAATCCAATATTAAGAATAACTGTTGAATCATGGGTAACATGTGAGACATTATAAGGAACTGAATAGACAATGACAAAGCACAAGGGAAAGGAAAAAGTAGGAAGCTGAGTGTCTGAAATGCTTTGCCAGCATTTGACAATCCATTCATACTAGATCTCTGACTTCTATTGCAGAACACCCACATGATCCACTTAGTGTCTGACTAACTGCTGTAGCATGACAGTATTTCTGCAGGGCATTCATTCAGTAAAACACCCTGAGTCACTGCTGTGAAATATATCAGAAATTTGAAATTCTATGCTATTGTATTATTTTTCTGTTTTATTCCATTCCATTAAAACATCTTAGGTCATGATTGTCTTTTATATTGTGTTCTGTTCACACACACACACACACACACACACGCGCGCGCACACACACACACACACACAGGAGCTCTATGTCATAATCCTGGTGTAAGGAGCCTTGGCTGTCTGACAGAGAGGTGGCCAATAATTGTCTGTAAATTGAGTGCAAATTAGTCTGCTGTCTCAAGAGCGCACATGAGTGTGTATGAGTGTGTGTGTGTGTGTGTGTGTGTGTGTGTGTATGCATGTTGTCCAGACATGGTCATGAATGTCGCCTGCTGCTTGGGGGATACAGACAGATGGAGGGAAAACACTTGTAACCTCTCAGGTGCAAATTGCAGCAAAGAAGTAATCCAGGAGGCAGTCGATACAATTTCACCTGGCACTGGATCAAATTCCTCCATGAGAACAAGAACATACAGCCATATCTGAATCCACTTACAGAGAAAAGTTTCAATTTAAATGTAACGCACACTCTGTTTGTCAGAGCAGATGCAAACAATATTTTTTCTGGAATTAATACAGAGTACGCATGCTGCAACAGGACAAAAAAAATTTGAAGGTCATACAGAATCAATTGAAGGCAGCAGACATAATACTTACATCTACTGTGGCAGCTGCTTTTTTTTTTTTTTTTTAAATGTTATAAAGAAGAAGTGGATAGACAAATTAGAACTCAAATCTTGACTGGTTGCCAGAACATTCTTTGCACCTTCTGAGATCTAAACATAATACAAAATCTGGATTTACCAAACAATTGCTTTGTAGTTGAGCAGTAGTTCGCTGTTCATTTAGTGAATGCACAAAAATATGGAACTTCTACAATATAGGTGGACAGCTAAGCAGAGTTTTCTGACAGCTAAGCAAGTGCCTACATTTTACAGCAACCAAGCTTGTCTTGTCTAAATACAGCCTGGGATGTTTAAAAAAGACAGAGACAGGTAGAGTAAGTGCAAGAGTAAGATAGACAAAGGCAAACAGACAGAGATAGAAACCTGGAACACTAGTCTGAGAGAGAAACACAAGACAAAAGGAGGCAAAAAGAATCTGACTCTTGTTCCTATTAAGTGTAAAGATGTTGTGTGGGCTACTGCAGCCACTCTGCAGCTCCGGCTGTCAGACCGGCTTGTTCAGTCCTGTTTCTGCCTTCTTAGCTTCTCCATAGGTAACACTGCAAGCTGAGCGAGCCGTAAGACCTCTAAAGCCATAACCTTTTCTCTTATTCACGCTCTTTCCCATTGTGAACTCTCTCACACCCTTAGTTTTACCCCTCTCTGTCTGCTGCCACTTATTTCTGCCTCTCTTTTTCTGTCTCCATGTGACTCCTCTACCTAGCCTCTCTCTAACCATCTGTCTCTCTCTCTTTCTCTTTATCTCTCACTCTCTTTCTCTCCCACACTCCCACACTTATGCCACTCAGCAGCACCAGATATTGTAGCAGATGGTGTCACGTCTAATTTCACTGAAGTTAAGAAAGGCGTCCCACAAGGGTCTATTCTTGGTCCCCTTTTGTTTACTTCATATATATAAAAGATTTAGACTCTACCATTCAAAGTTATAAAGTCCATTTCTATGCTGATGACACTATCCTCTATGCCTCAAGCTGAGGCTCTTGTCAACTTGCAGCTCGCCTTTGATTCAATTTAGAAATCTCTCATTGATCTTAAACTTGTTTTGAATTCAGATAAAATGTAATACATGTTTTTCTCTAGATCTCACATTTACAGTGAGTCTAATTTTGGTATTCATACCTTGAATACAAGTTAACCTCGTACAAATACCTTGGTATATGGTATCCTTGTTGTCCATAAACTATGGAACTAGATCACAGGACTGTTTGACTTCGCATGTTCCATTCATGAAAACTAAACTTTTGTTTCTACACTCTTTACTCCTTCCTTTTTTTATTCTGTATAATTGTATCACAATTGATCATTATGTTATTGTAAATTACACAGCTTGTACTCAGGGCACCATTGCAAACGAGGGCTTTGCTCTCAATTTGGTCTTCCCTGAATAAATGAAGGTAAATTAAATTGAAATCTCTATATCCCCCCCCCCCCTCTCTCTCTCTCTCTGTCTCTGTCTGTCTCTCTCTCTCTCAGTGAATAAAACTTCTCCAGGTGCAACCCTGTTTTAAGCTATTTTGTATATGAGAGAGAGAGAGAGAGAGAGAGAGAGAGAGTGAGAGAGAGAGAGAGAGATGCTGACGCCAGTATCGGCAATAATACCTCATTGCTCTCCAAAGATGAAGGCGGGGATGGAAATCACCCTGGGGAATGAAGATAAATGATATGCCCCTCTTTCTCACACACTGTACTGTTGTACTGTTTTCTCTCACCATTACAAGCACCTTTCTTTATTTCATTCCTTCTTTCTTTCTTATTCTTACGCTCTCTTGCCCCCTCTTCCCCCTTTCCCATCCTCCCTCTGAGTATTTACGTGTCCCATCAGCCCTGCAGTGTAAAGGGTCGATAACCATTCGGTAGCAGGGGGTAAAGAACATACATGCATTAAGGGGAAAATTAGGCTTCCCAGTCCCTTCTCCCTAAGGCCATCCCAGGCTGCATATAATGTATTCCCAGGTAACAAATTGCCGTATGAGGAAGCCCAGGCCTCTTGGTAATGGATCCAGTGCAAGTATCAGTTTACCATTGATCAGAATGGAGCTAGCTGTTGGTTTCTCTGGGAGTTTCACTGGCGGGTCTTTTCTGTTCCATACTGCTGAGGCAGGAAAAGCTAATGGTTCGATAGACTCCATTAGAAATCTCGGTCCTTGAGCCAAACGTAAATAAAAGGGGAGCCCCGCTACATGAAAGCCATGGGTCCTTGTGCCACTGTTTCACTGATTTTATCCAGAAAACTATGGAAAGTCGTGTGAAGTTAAAAGTAAAATGTAACGTTCTGATGGCTTTGGAAGCTTGAAGAGAAATTAATGACAAGCTTGATTTTCCATAGCAAATAGAATTGAAGTGTGTGCTGCTGTGGTGGTGCAAAGCAGGCCAGAGAAATACAGAGAGCACAGAATTGGTATGGGCAGAACAGACATTCCCATTCAGATCAACATCTTGGAATGGTCATTTGTAGTGTTATATTATTCGAGATCGATCTTGGAATTGAGGGCAGTTTCTTACTCGGACTTGACTCTTGTCTTGGACAACAAAGAAATGTATTTCAAGACTGGTCGAGTACACAGCTGGAGTGTCGCCATAATCCCCCTCGTTTTGCATCATCTGAGACTATTTGAGTTTTTCTTTTTACTGTGATTAGATCTAACAAAACTGCCCCTTACAATGCCTTCTGTCATGTAGTGCTCTCTATCATACGTCCAATTGTAGGGTATGGCAGCCATACTAGGTCTACAAACAAGAAACTTGTCATGATCCCACCAGGAAGTGCTGCATCTATCCATTCTGTTTCCGTGGCGATGAATCTCTCGGCTGTAATACCTGGAGATTTCCCGGACGGAGCTGTTTGGACTGACTGTGAAATTCTACACCTCAACATTGGATAAGTAGGACATTACAGCCACACTGTTTAACTAAAAAGAAACATCCCTGACACACACATACACACATATGCACACACACACACACACACACACACATATGCACACACACACACACACACTCACCCACCCACGCACACACACATATTCCCTTCTGACGCTTATATTCAATCACACCACACAGTCTCACTTCCTTGGCTCATCAGAGGGAATAGAGGTAAAAATAGTCCACTGGTGCTGATTGATGAAAGACGGTGTGAGGCTGCCTGGTGAGACCATCTTATAATGATGTTGCAGATGGAGAGTTTTTGAGAGCCAAGCAAAGATAAAAGACTTCTTAGCTTCTGATAAAAATGCCTACCCAGGCTTCTCTGGCACATCAACAACAAGGTGAAGTGTGTGTGTAAAGTCGTGAAGCTTGTAAAAACAGTGTGTGCAAAATAAAAAACTGCAATGATTCCTTCCCCAAGAACGTACTAGCTGACATTGTTGCTGAGCATATTTGGTGCTGTCAAGCTTATGGTTGTCATATCCTATGTCATATCCTCACTCTAAACAAGATGCTCTCACTGTAAAATATTCAAATATTTACCCCATTGAGAGAAAGACGGGAAATTCACCTTTCCTAGTGTGTGAGTGTTGGTGTCTGCGTGGTTTACTAGGCATTGAAGGAGACCCCTTGTCCTGCATCTATCCAATGCTACAGGATTTTCAAAATGATTTCTCTTTCTAAGTGGAGTAATAGTGTAGCGTCACTGCAGTAAGCAAGTAAAAAAGTAGGGTAGGATTTCTACAATAGCTACATATTTAAAGCTGCACTCGGCAACTTTGCACATTGGTGGCCCAAAATGGCAGCAAGAGGTAACTGTTTTAATTTTGAAGACTCAATACCCAGAAATAATGTAATGTGGCATCAGGAAACTGCACACTCCTTGACCTTGGACCTACATTTCTTCCTCATAGTGGCTGGTGGGGGTGGAGGTGGTGAAAATCTTTTCGCAGCAGGTTCAGCCATTGTTGGGGAGTCCAGCTTTCTCTGCATGGAGCGCTCACTTGCTACTGCTTAGGTCCAAGTTTTGTATTTTACTCTTAGGTCCAAGTTTTGTATTTTACTCTTAAGTTTTGATTCAGCACTTCTTGAGCACAGATAAGATTTCCTACCAGTGGCCATACCCGATACCAGGAATTAATTTGGGCAAATAGGGCGTGGAGTGGATGCTCTTCTCTTTTGCAGCCCCACTTTGTGATTTAGGCTGATAAAACAGATTTATTAGGGGTCCAAGCATAGTAGCATAGCATAGCACATAGTGCTCTAATAGGAAGTCTGGCCATTGTGAATAACTTCAACAATGTGGTTGCAATGAAATGATGAACTTTACAGAAGTCACAGGCCAACACAAAAGCTGGTGCTACGCCTTAACTAATAGAGTGTGTGTGCCCAATCTTCACAACCTGTCAGCTTTTGTGTGTCTTTCTACCTTCTGTTTTGTCTGTCTTTTCAAATTGTGCTTGGAGCAGCAATTGCGGGGTCCAATTACATACAATTCTTACCTGGTGCAGCTTTAACAACCATGCTGTTCTCTTGCATCAACAAGATTGTCTCTAAGTGACTAGAATGACAGTTATGGGGCCATTGTTCTTTCTGCTGATTGGTCCATTAACCAAGGCCAAACCAGGAAGTGGTAGGGTTGTAAAATCACAAACAAGAGGTGAGATCAGAGAGTAAATGTAGTGTGAAGCCTAAAGAGAAATCCATTCAAACTGAAGAGAAAGCTGAGCACCGGTGCTGAGAGACAGACAGAATCTCCTTGACAACCCTGTCGAAGCCCTAATCCTTAATCTCAGTGTAAACAAAAACGTGTAGCTTCACTGCAGAAAGACAGAACTAATTGGAGTTTTCAAAATAACTGACAGTGATCTTGTTAAACTGACAACCAGCAGATTTGTATGTCAGCTATGTTTTGAGGACCAAGGACCAATTATGTTTACAATAACACACTATTGTTTCTAATAAAACTACAGATGAGAATTTGAATTAGGATGAAACATTTATGAGATTCATTCAAGAAAGAGCACTACAATATTCATAACAGAAATCATTAGTGACACACAAAAACCTTGTTAAAAGTCAAATGAAGTCAACTGATTGGTTTTCCCATTCTCGCTCATGCATTTTGGACACAATGCTTTTTCATTTGTTTGGTTTGGTCCCACTGTCATGAAACATTTTCTACACATGGGTGACAACGCCAGATACAATATTTCAGCAGGACTCTGATATGCTAAAACTAATTAGGGCTTTGGAAATCAGGTACTGAATCACAGAGTCCTTAGTGGATATTCTCGCTGTTAGGTACATTAACTGGCGGTAATCGCGACACAAGTGAGTTGCACAACCTGTGTGTGTGTATGTGTGTGTGTGTGTGTCAGCATCAATTGAGGTTTATTCACCAGATTTCACTAAAGATAGAAGCTGTGTAGCGAACCATGCTTGATCACTCTGTATCCCCTGAACATCAAGCTTTCAGTGCAGCACAGGTGTATTCAAACACACACGCACGCACACACAGACATACAAACACAAATCAGTCACACTTGTGCAAAAGCTTAGCACTTACACAGAGCTGCACGAACACAACCCAACCTCATCCTCACACCACTTCCACACACACACATACACATTTTCACAGAATGAGCATTAGTGCAGATCGAGTGATTTCTGCTTTGATAAACAGAAAGTGTTTATTTCCATTTAAGCCCACAATGTATAACTCTAGATGTGAAGATTTAAATTTAGATCCATTTAAAGGGTGATAGGGAGATTAGAGTAAGACTGTGCAGAGAGTGCACAAGGTCAGCTGCGCTATAATGTGCTGCTTTTATCTGACATTTTAGTCTGTTCTCTGGGTCACTGGGACTTTATGTCTGCTTGGCCTCTCCGGCTGTCTTTCTCTGGATTAGTCCCATTTGACAGTGGGATTGACCGTTTAATCTGCCCAAGAAATGCCTGCAGCGGTGTGGGGGTGATTGTGAAGGAGAATAATTTCATTCACACCACTGTTTTTTACGAGTGATATTTAATTTAATTTCCCCAGCATTCTCTCCATGATGATCCATGATGACACGTCAAGAGCCTCTGAAGGATCACAAGCAGTGGGGGGGTTGTCCAAATCTAACATGGTGGATGGGAGTCACCTTCTCTAGAATATATAACATACACTATATCCTATCTTCCCTAAAAACCTATGCATTGTACCTTACTTTAAACCTGTGTATAGGGTTCATGTTTACTTAGTGTCTATGTATGAATTGAACTGAATATCAGATGTACTGCAAATAAGGGAGATGACATCCCTATATCCCCTCTTAAATCTCCCCCAGATCCCCCCAAGAATTCAAATAAATGTAAGCTATACCAAGTACTCTGTTTTCAAAATCTACTCACAGATTCAGGGCCGGGTTTGATCCAGTAATGCGAGTTGAGGAATTACCCAGCAGAACAGAGAAGAAGAGAAATGGGCGTTCTGGCCAAGGGGGGAAGTAGTACGACTGTGATTAATAACTCTGACATTATCCTCGGCCTTATAAAGATTTCATAACCACAGCTAGAGCACAAGGGCCCGTGTACAAACACCGATACACACACACACACACACACACACAGTGGCATACACACACACACACACACACACAAACACACTTTGAACACTTCAGTCACTAATGATGAAGACTAGGCCATAGCTCACATCTTGGAGTAATAAACGCTGTGAAAGGCAGGGCCATTAGCCAGAAAATATTAGAGAAAAAAGTTTTTAGGCATAAAAGATTAGATGTCATTAGCTTTTTAATCTAGGAAAACATTCTGCCCCTCTTTCCCTGTGTTTGCAGCACTCCTTACTGTACTGCTTTAACACTTTTCATATAATAACACTATTCATATCCTTAACCTACGTCATTAGCTAGCATGTGAGCATGACACGTCTAAATGTGTGTGTGTGTGTGTGTGTGTGACTTGTCTGTGTCTTCCTAGCGCCGAAGAGGAGGAGGGGAGATGTCAGCGAAGCATCTGGTGTGAGAAAGCGAGCACGCCTTGCTGAAGATCGCCTCACTGCTGCTCCCTAAAGAGCTGAATAGCGGGGGATCTGTTTATTGTGGCAGTGTGGTACTTTGCAGAAAACCATGCAGTAAAAAAGCAACATCACTGCACTGCATGATATCATTATCGATGTCCAATTCTGTAAATCATTTTGGATTACAGCCACAGTGCAACTTACAGGTTTAAGTGCAAGTGACTCAAATGGCTTAATGCAGTAAAGCACAGCAGTAACTCACTATTGCAATAAAAAGCATAAGAAGAAGAGAAGAAGCAAATTTTTTCACCAAACCTTTTAGTATTAATCAATAAAAATGATCATTCCGACTTATGTAATTCTTCCACCAAGCAATGTAGTTCTTGAACAGCAGCTAAACAAAGTGATTGCTATGTGACACATAAGTAGTAGCATGAGTGGGGATTTTTGGTTAGCGACATTAATATTTAAATTAACTGTTATGAGGTCACAGATGTGTATTTATCAGGTATTTTACAGCATGACAGCAGTTTGTTTTTAAATTATAGTTACAATGACTAGGATACACGCAGAGCACTCTTTATATTCTGAAGGGGAAAAAGATTTTTGATTCAGTTTAAAATGCAGAATTTCAATGAACTCTAGGCTATACTCTAGGCTATACTCTAGGCTATGCGAGAGTGGTTACTGTGCATGCTAGCTAAAACGTCAGTAACCCCACTCTATGGGGAGTCAAAGCCCCCTTGTCCCAGTTCTGTCAGCAGTATTGTACTATATAGTGGAGCTCAATGGTGCTGAAGCCAGTAAAGCTTGCACATGCTGATTTGCATTCATTATATAATTGTTAATAAATGCCATTTACCAAACAGATTCTCAGCAAATAGCATCAAATCATGGGTTGTAAAAGAAAGCTTTATCCTCTTAAGAGCATAGTAGTAAGATACAGCAAAGAATCGGCTACTTAACCACTTAAAATTAACATACCAGTAGACAGCCAATCTGTGGCCTCGCTAAGCTTCAAAATTCGACATTGTATACTATTGTTACAGCGCAGGCCTACGAGGAATCAAAAGCATGTGAGGAACGAGAGGGGTGGACAGGGTCTGCTGTGTGACTCTGTGCAGGTATGTGGAGGAAAAGTGATAAGACAGTCAGACGAGCCTGATGGGAAAAGGAACGCAAAGAGGATGATTGTTCAAATGTAACGAAAGGAATCAATTGCAGGGAAATTGTCAACTGCACTGTAATATATAAGTAACACGGGGAAGAAGTGAATAATTTGTGCTAACTACAAGTATACTGCCCCCTTCCCAGGAGGCCATCCTCTGTATAGTCTCATTCCTGAATGCTCAGACTTGGGTACCATGACATATACTAAACATAAGGAGAATATAGGGAGAAATTGAAACTGATATGTCTGCTTTGTTTCTGACCAAATTAAGGGACTAAAGGAACGCTTACACTGTTATATATCATCAATCTGTGATGTTCAATGCTTTCCATTTTGTGATGAAGTGTTGTAATTAACGGGGGGAAACTTGTTGCATTCAGCTCTGGGTTATAAATGTAGGTGGAGCGAGAGATAGCGATAGCATAGTAAGAGCAAGAGTGTCTTGTAGCTGCAGTGAATTATGGTCTATTGAGGCTGTCAGTGGAGAAATTGGTGGATTTATGATGGATTTCTCCCCATATGATTGTTGAACATCGGTGTACAATGATGAGTCTAGAAAGAAGCCCTTGCTCTATTCTCGATTCTGACACCAAAACCAGATGTTTACCTTTCATGTTTTAGATGAGACATTTTACTCTATCAAACTCCACTGTAGCTGTGCTGGAGTGCTGAAATATCTCAGTGTGATGTCATGTCATCTACGTTTGGTCAGATGTCTGCAGGAATAAGAAAAATACACCACCAAACAACAAAACATGTCCAGGAATGCAAGGAATATCACCAATACCTGTCTTGTAACAGTTTTAAAGTGTTTGTGGGTGGATTTTTCTCTTATCAAGTGTACATCAAATAGTTCAAATACTTGAAACAATTAAAATATACTGTATATTTTGCAGCCTGTAAATTTCACATGCTGAAAAACAGGAGCACAGCACCTGCTGTTATTTACTGCTCTGTTCCTGTGTTGGTCAAGATGCTCTCTGCTGTATAAACAGTGTCATTTGGGAGTTCTCTGTTTTTCCCTGAGTCAGCCTTTTGCTCCTTTTGCACCTGCAAAGAGCAAAGATAGGCCTCCTTTTTTACACAGTGGAGACACTGAGACAAGGTGAGAATAATCCAGTCTCATCATACCTATTTGAGGTGGATAGGTTTTACTGCGGAAGGTCCAGTAACTGTAATTATTACCAACAGTATCTGCGACTTTAATCCAGTACAACTCTGCCATGTCCATAATTTTTACTGAAAGTAAGAATCTAGAGCAAATTATGGACTATTTTTCAGCAAACTCAGAGGTCATCTGATAATAGCAATCCAGTTTGAATAGATATCTCTGTAACATAATAATGTGTTTCGCTTTTGGCAGCTGGCAGATAGCCGGAGGGGAAGCTGATGACGTTTTACAACCAGGCTTAAAAGCACTAATTTGAGGAAAATCACAGAGGTTCTTGATCCCATATAAATGCTCCTCTGGAATTACACACAGAGCGCATGAAATTTACATCCCCCAGTACAACTGTGCCAGTTCAAACAGTGTTTTTGCTGTATTCATTCAGAGAGCCCAAGTCCTCAGGAGGGTCCATGGAGGCCAGAAGCAAAGACATTAAACCCACCATCACCAGTTAGCTTTGCCAGGCTAACCGTCTGCAGCCGGGCCATAAGGCCGTCCGTCCATGTCTGACAAAGATGGATTTATCCCCAGGGGCTCAGGACAGGAGAAGCAGCCTATCTCTAGGATTTTCACAAACCTCAGGGTCAGGGTGGGGTCGGGGGGGTGGAGGAGTCAGAGGTCAATGGACCCCATAATTTAATCCCCCCCCCCCCCAACCCAGAAATGTGCCTGTTATTTTGCCTATTTTGGGGGAAAAGTAGACCCAGATATTATGGACAAAAATAAAGGCACAGTGGAAGACCCAGAGAGGTGGTCTTATAACATCAGATATTTATGACCAGATCTAAAAAAAAAAAAAAAAAAAATCACCTTTGAGATAAATTGACAAGTTTAACTGCAGCCAGTGGTCATAAAAATGTCTCTCACACACACACACACACACACACACACACACAGGAAAGGGGCATAGAAAGGGTACGCACGAACAAACAAACACATACTGTATGTAGGGAAATGGGTACACAGACCTATAAATCAGTACAGGGATCAGGCATCATTAGCCATAGTTATGGTAAAATAGTAACTCCAAAGTCAGACTATGATAAGCGTGTCATTATTCCCATGGCAGAAAAAAAAGACTAACAAACCAAAAGGCACAGTCAAAAAAAAAACTGGAGAAGAATAACAGGAAATAAATTATTTTCATTTCTAAGTCTGACACCATATTGCCTGGCGCACTCCCTCCCTGCTGGCAACCTGGTATTTACCAGTAAAAATAGACTGTACAGGGAAGGAAAGCAAATGAATAAATGATTGTGTTTTCTGTCCCGAGAAAGACAGACAGTAGTAGGTGGGGGCAGGGGGTGGAGATGGTGTGTGTGCGTGTGTGTGTGTATGTGTGTGTGTGTGTGTGTGTGTGTGTGTGTGTGTGTGTGTGTGTGGTGAGGTGCAAGGTAGGGAGGGAGGGATGGAAGAGGAGGATAGGACAAAAAGGAGGAAGAGAGTAGAAGCTAGGGAAGGAGGCTTGGAGGCGGAGAAGGAGGAAGGACGGGAGGGAGGAAAGGAAAAGGAGGGAGGTAGGGAAGGTGGGTGGGAGAGAGAGGTAAAGCACTGGGAGAGGTGGAACTGGAGCAAGAAAGAGAGTGGGAGGGAGGGGAAAGAAAGAAAGAAAGACAGAAAGAGGGATAATGGTGATACTGTTGTTTCTGCGGTGGCTGCCCAGATATGATGAATGGCCTGCAGATAGCACACTGTACGGCTGAGTCCAAACATCTCTATTGTGTACACTCTGCCCACCATGATTCATCATCTGTTTGTCTCCGCTGCCTGTGTTATCCTTGCAGATCCAGCCAATGAGATACAGAGAGCAGCAACAGCAGGCAAATGCATCATCTCTAATGACAAAGAATGGATCCTGACAATATTACAGCACTTTGTCACATTTCTGAAGAACATGGCATAAATACAAATGATACTACGTGACCTGTAATGGTTCGGTAATATCTATCTATCTATCTATCTATCTATCTATCTATCTATCTATCTATCTATCTATCTGTCTGTCTGTCTGTCTGTCTGTCTGTTTGTTTGTCTATCTATCTATCTATCTATCTATCTGTCTATCTGTCTGTCTGTCTCTCTCTCTCTCTCTCTGTCTGTCTATCGTTTTTTTATGTGTGTCTAAATATTTGTACATATGTTTCTCAATCTAATTTCTGATTCAATTGTGCTATGATGATGATGATGATGATGATGATGATGATGATGATGATGATGTGCCTTTGTGAGTTGTACTTTTTCAGTCTTGTAAGTGCTGCTATATTTTCTTGAATAAAAGTAGTATGAAAAAAAATGAGGTAGGAGGAGGTGGAGAGAGAGAAATGAAAGAAATGTTAATGAAAGCCAGGTAAAGAGCAGGCCAAGGAGAAGGAGAAGAAGAAGAAGAAGAAGAAGAAGAAGAAGAAGAAGAAAGAGAAGGAGCAAAGTGAAGAGAGGCTGGCTAGTAGTCACAGTGAACCAGATCGTGTTTCATACAGAGTAACACCGGGAGGAGGCAAGAGGTTGTTACTGACTGGGAGAGACAGAAAGAGACTGAGAGTCATAGAAAGTGAGAGACAGAAACAGAGAGAGGGAGCGACAGAAAAACAGACAGACAGACAGGAAGTCTGTCTGTCCAGAGAGGAAAGTGAGAGGGATGGTGGGTGGACCAACAGCAGCAGATGGAGGGATCAAACTGACAGCAACTGGTCCAGGACTCAGACTGGTATCTGAAACAGATTCAAGCGCTTTTCTGGATTTATCAGTCTCGTTCAGCACAATGTAATCAATTGGATTATTCCAAAAGTCCAAACATGCCCCAGACTCTATTGCAGGCTGACTAAGGAAACACCAAAGTAAATGAAAGGATTTTAAAGGATTTTAATGAAAGTATCACTCCAGTTTTTTTTTGTTTTTTTCCCCCAATATCTTACTGGCGTTACTTTGTTAGCAGTCAACCTTTGATATCACCTGTTCTTGGAGTGTGTATTCACCAACTACATTTTATTTCAGTGTGTTTGTCTTTATTCATAATCTTTGTTACTTTGCTTTATTTGGTGTATGTGTTTGAAGCATGATTCTCAGTTAAGTGGAAGGATAAGTTGGCAAGTGAGATCACTTATTGTTGCTGGTTGACTGCTTAGGAACCCAAGGACTTTCACTAGTAGTTAAAACTAAAGCAAAATATTTCTTAACTAATTGGCCAAGACTCTAGGTCAGTCAAACAACACAGATCAAGCAGAATATAGCAAAACAACTACTAAGTTACTGCAATAGATCATCTTTATGATGTATTGCTAAAACACTAATAATGTCAAAATACAGCTATTGGTGATATACTTCATTTTTCTGGGCCCATTTTTGTTTTTTTGTTTTTTTTTCACTGATAACTGGCAAAAAGTGGACAACGTGATGTCAAATCAAGATATTTCCAATGCAGCTACATTGGAGTTTGATAGCAGAAAAGTTTTCAGCAATCTAAAACATTAGCTTTAAACATCAGATTTCAGTGTCAGTCCCTCAGAATCAAAGAGCTTCTTCTTCTGCCATTTTGCACTGGCGTTCAACAATCGCACAGCCACAAGACATGTGTTGTGTTTTGAGTAAGTGAAGCACTGTGGGAAACATAGGAAATCACTAACTGAAGACGCAGCAGTTACACCAAAAGCCTCTACAGGGTCTACAGGTACTGACCTGTTGAATTTACTGCTGTTCTGACACAATGGTTGATCTAGTATTCCCATGATGTCACATGCATTTGCTACCAATATGGTGCTTTACCATATACACAGCCATAGACACACAGCTCATTGGCTGTGGCTGTCATTCAATTATAATCATCTGTTAATTTCCTACCAAGATGGCCGTGTGATGATGTAACAGAATACTATGAATTATCTCTTATTAAGTCCCAACTCCTACTCTCCCTTCAAAAAAAGGTGACTTTTCACATTTCCTCTGGCTCTGCTCCTCCTATCTACAGCTATGTAATTAAACCACAGATGGAAAGCCAGAATGTAATAGATTTGATGGTTTATTTATAACTGTGTTGGGCCTCCACTATATGTATCTGGGTTAAATCACACTAATGACAGCACTATGGCAGAGAGAGAGAGAGAGAGAGAGAGAGAGAGACAGAGAGAGAGAGAGAGAGAGAGAGAGTTGGGAGGAAAGTTGTGTGCTGCTTTCTCAGCCAAATGAGGCTCTCTGCGTTCACATGGGGATTTGTTGGACCACACATAGATACAGCATTTGGATGAGACGGGGTGAACCAAGTTATTTTTGTTTTGTTTTCACCTTCTTTCTTTCTTTCTTTCTTTCTTCATTTCTTTCTATCTTTCATTCTTTCTTTTTTCTTTCTTTCTTACTCTGTGTCTTTGGCTCTACAGTACTTCTTGTTTCTCTTGCATCTGTCAGTGGCCTATTTATCTCCATCTCCATCTCTATCTCCCGCTAACACTTTCTCTCTCTTCTTTCTCTCACACACTCTGTCTTTTCATTGCTCTCTGGCTCTCTGATGTTTTCCACCCAGTTTCCTGTCTCAGCCTCTGCACCTCTCCTGCTCCTATACTTCCATTTCCCCCTCCCTCACTCTTCCTCCGTCAATCCCTCTCCCTCTGTCCCGTTTAATCCACCAAGAGCTTTTCCACCTTCCTTCTGGTCCCTTTCTCACCTCTCTATCTCTGCTTCCTTCCCTTTCCTCCCTCCTTCCCTCCCTCCCTGCACAAGCTTGCCGGCTCCTTGCACAAACATCAAATGGTTGTTGGCAGGGCGACAGATTGATCACGCAGGCAGCCTATTTGTCCCGCGGCCAGCTCCTATAGCCGGCTCCTAAAAGGCCTCTAAGGCAATCTGAAAATCAGCCTCGTTGGTGAGGAGCCGGTCCCCCGGTTTGAATATGGAACAGCTTTCCCTGTGGCCGCTTAGCAAGCAGAATACAAATGCACCACATCAAATGTTTGGTCCCAGCACAATGCAGAAATCCCATTATACATTATCCACTAATGAAACAATATCTATTCAGTTTACTGCCATATCGGTAGGCTGGGATTTATAGTAGACAAAAGGACTATAGAAGTATTTAGGCGGGGAGATGTGGTTAAGAAACTTTTGACGACATAACTTAAGTCCCAACAAATAACATAATGCAATCCTGCCATGAATGCAACACCACAGAACATAAGTGCAGAGCCTGAACTTGTCTAGTGTATAAAATATTGCTTCAGGATTGACATTTAGTGTCTCGGACCCCATTTACATAAAACTACACAAATAAACAATAGCACGCCTGGGAAGGAGCACAGTAGAATTTAAAGGTATTGTCTGCAGCAGATACGCTGGTTTTATTTGGTCTCATTATCTGATTTTTATCTGATGCACGGAATATAAGCAAATGCCGCTGAATTTCAACTTTTGCTCATGTTATTTGTATACACAAACCACCTGGGTGCTTGCAGTGGGATCCAGCTAACTTGCTAATCATGCTGACGGAGTGTTCATATTACAAACTTATTAATTCTTTTGATTTTACAATCTGCTGACAGTCCTGGCAGCCAAAAGTGTAAAAGTTGACATCATTATGAAAGGCAAACAAAATACAAAATAGATGTTAAGATTTGGAGTGTTCACTTCCAAAACACAAATCAGAAAAATCCATTACTTTATGGATCGAGTCTGTAAAAGTGTTTTCATTTTCTCAGGTCTCCAGTTACCTACTCTCTTTTTAAAATGTTATCACAGCTATCACATCTGTCAATTTTGTTTCAACTGGAGAATATTTCATTTTGAAACAAAAGTCTTGCTTCATTTGCTTCATCGACTTTCTAAAATCACACATCAATGTACCATTAAGGGGTGTGTGTGTGTGTGTGTGTGTGTGTGTGTGTGTGTGGTATGACTTAAGTCACTTTCAGGGACACACACCAGACTTAAGACCAGTTGAGTGGGGACGGCTTGTGCAATTGGGGACAAAAGCTGTGTCCCCAATTGGTAAAAAGCTGATTTTTGGGTCAGTGGTTAAGGTTAGGGTTAGGTTAAGGTTAGGGTAAGGGTTAGGTTTAGGCAAGTAGTGGTTATGGTTAGGGTTAGGGTAAGTCTCCAGGACATGAATGTAAGTCTATGTAAATACCCCAAAAGTGACATAAGTAAATATGTGTGTGTGTGTGTGTGCATGTGTATTGATCAGCTGCCTTGCTCACCACCTCATCGAGGAAATGTGGTCAAGTATCAACTTGTGGCTTTCAGCATTCGGACAATCCCGTGTTGTCACTCCATCACCTTAACTTTTTACACTTATCACTTCACACTCCTCACCTGTTCCAGCCAGTTTAAAGCCAGTCAGTTCCGAGCGGCCCAAACCACGGAGGTGAAATCAAATCAAATTTACAAGAAGCAACACAGATGCAGCACAGTGACGTCTCCGCCCACAGCTCTCGAAGCGTAACCTCTGCCCACTTTCCGAGGCTGATACGTCTGATAAAGTGCAGAAGACTTCTAGCATCTTAGCAGGTGAATAGCCTGCCTGGAGAGCACAAAAGACCTCTCTCCTTGAGATGGATCTGTGAAAGGCTGCGCGCGAACACAGAGCCACCATTAGACCACTAGAGTCATTCAGGAGTCAATACCATTGAAACTGCATTACAAAGGACCGGCCCTGGACCCTCTCCTGAACCCTCCTCCCATCGAAACGTTATAATGCTGCTGAAGGTCACAGAAATGGCAGAGGATCCCAGTAGTTGTCCTAGGGCCCTTAGAGAGAGAGAGTGTGTGTGTGTGTGTGTGTGTGTGTGTGTGTGTGTGTGTGAGAGAGAGAGAGAGAGATTGAGCAATGGGGAAGACAGATAAGAACAAAGTGAGAAAAAGAGAAAGAGCAGAAAGCCAGGAAGGTTGGCAGACAAAAAAGAAAAGGGGACAGAGGGAGAGAGAAAGTGGTGGTGGGGAAGAGAGAGAGAGAGAGAGAGAGAGAGGATAGACAAATAAAGGAGAGAAAAAGAGAGTATAAGGGAAATAAAACGAGCAATAGAAAGCTATAAAGGAGGCAGAGCCAGAAAGAAACTGGGATGGTGCGGAGAGAGGGGATAGAAGAAACCGAGAGAGAGAGAGAGAGAGAGAGAGAGAGAGAGAGAGAGAGAGAGAGAGAGAGAGAGAGAGAGAGAGAGAGAGAGAGGGAGGGAAAGTAGGGCACTCGCGGGATGAAATGGCTCGCTGGCGTTCTTTAAAGTTGAGCCATCACCAGCTCCGGCTCCCTGATGCTGCCTGCCAGGCCTCATCCGGCCTCATCCCCCCGGTACACTCACACCTTTCACAGCTCCTCTCTCCATACCTCCGCCTGTCTCTCCGCTCTCTTTCATCCCATCTCTCCTTCAAACACACACACGCACACACACACATACATACATCCCCATCCCCTTCCCTTTCTTTCTGTCTTCCATCTTTCTCTCCTTCCTGCCTGCTTTACTGAATCGGCCTCTCTGCTCTTGCCTCTCTGCTGTCTATTTTTGCTTTGAGTCTTTCTTTTTTTTGTGTTGAGTCTTTGTTTTTTTCTTTTGTTTTTGTGCTTGTTTTTTTTGCTTTCTGCTTATGATGTGGAGCTAGTGCAATCTAAATGCTGCGGATAGCAGGACTTGTGCACCGGTTTCTGAATGGATTTGTAAGATGAAGAGGTCAATAAACAAGTTTTTAAAATTCAAATTCTCTCTCTGACTCCCCATCCTGTGTGGCTGCAGAGGAGGGAAGCGTTGTGTTCATTTATTAATTTCCTAACCTACTGTCCTAACCCCCCTCGAGGCTGCAGTTATGACTGGCAGAGACACACTGTCAGCTGTCAAATTCAAATTCAAAATGCTTTATTGGCATGGATGACGATGTCAGTGTTGCCAAAGCATTGAGATGCATAAAACAAACCTTCAAACTCTCTCTCTGGCTCCTCCTTCCATCCTTTCCCTTGTTCTTGACTTCACTGCAATGCTTCTCTCTCTCTCTCTCTCTCTCTCTCTCTCTCTCTCTCTCTCTCTCTCTCTCTCTCTCTCTCTCTCTCTCTCTCTGTCACACACACTTATGCCTTCTCTCACTAATGTTTGTCTCACTCTCAGTCTCAGTGGTTCACATCTATTTGTGGGCCACCGTGTTCTTCTGTTTAAGTCTCTCTCTTTGGTCTTTCTTGAACATCCTTCACACACACACACACACACACACACACACACACACACACACACACACACACACACACGCACACACACACACGCACACAAACAAACACACACACACTGACAAACTGTGCCCTCCATCTCTCTACTTTGCTCTACGTCAGTTCTGTTTTTCACTGTAGCAATGTTTACCTCTCTCTGTCTCATCCTCACCCAGCATTCATTCATATAGTGGTTTCTTTGCTGTTTTATATGACTGAACCTGTGGTGAGAACATTTTTGACTTTCTGATCTTTCCCTCATTCCCTTTTCTCTTTCCTTTTCCATTCATCCCTTGATTTCTCATCTTGCTCAAAGCACTCTCAACTAAACCAAACATACTTAAACATACTTCAATACTTAGTCTAGTGTGGCCAATTAAATACATTTCTTTCAAGAATAACATTTGGATATTTTTGGCTGATAAAAAAATGTGTTTCATTTCACTATGTGATGGTTAAAAATTGCAACATGTTCACGAGAAGAAGCTTCTTGCATTTTTAAATATTTATCCTCTTTTGGATTATTGGTTGTCACTTAACACATTTTCTCACATACAGCTCTGAATGAATTATTAACATGAATTAGAATGGGACGCAGGTTGATTTAAGATTAGAGAAGAGGCCTTGTGACCAGAGGACTGCCAGCTCAAATCCTCAGACCAGATGGGAAGATGTGAGTACAAGAAGCGAATCAATAATGCTCATCCCTCCTTCCAGTATACTTTCACTGAGGTGCCTTTGTGTTAAACTGGGCAGAGTCTAGGTGTGAATCCATGCAGCTGAATCAGTGTGAAGCAGGGCAGCGCTGAGAGAGACGGCTCAGTTGCACTCAGTCAACACACAGTGGGTGAGAAAAAAAGGTTTGAATAAATTAGAACACATCCTGACTCGAAACCGACGCTGAGCCAGGATGACAAAGCAACATCCTGTCTTGCATTCAGATCAGACAGTGGTCAGACATGAGACATCACAGCGTGTTTTGAAACTGTTATTGCATCCTTTCATAACATCAGAGGGATCATTGATCTATGTTTTGTTCCGCACACCTCTGAGAAATGTCAAAATCCATGTGGAAATATTTATTTCTATGAAAGGTTTCTAAATTAATCCGTAAAAGGAATGACTGCAGTCATAAGACAGCATGGAGGTTCATTAAGAAGACACTGCCTTTTGATAATTTTTTAACAACTAATGAATAGATGAACAGATGAATGAATAGACGAATAGTTATACATTTTAACAAGCGTCACCTGGGAAAGTCCACATGAAAATCAAGTGATTTTGTTCCAGATCTGATTGTGAGATTGTGAGATTTATATGCCAAGTACAATAAACATTCAGGTATTTGTCTTGGTGACACTGGTGCAGGTACAACACACTGCACACATGGCAAAGGGACAGCAAGACTTATGATGGACATTAGATTGTACATGTAATAGAGGTACTATTACGAAAATGCTGACTAGGAAAATGCTATCCTACCCCTATCTCTTGTCTAAGCTATTAATTGCATATTACCAAAATTATGCTAGATCTATGGATTCTCAAACTACTTCTGCTTCCTTCACACACCTGAGTATTGTAGGTTACACATGCTTAGGAAATGGTATTTAAAATGTGTGGAAAAACTCTCTTTTACTTGCAATTAAACCATATTATTGAGAAAGCAATTGAAATTGAAAGCTGATGAAAACTTCAGGCATAGCCCAAACACACATTCTGGGTCAGGTCCCACAGTTCACAAAACCAGACATTAGATCATCAGGCAGACCATAAGACTGTTAAGGAACTGTGCTCTTATAACTGTGACTAAAATGTTAAGTTTAAGGTAGCACATGGTGAGTTTCGAGGTAAAGGCTTTATCATGTGTTAGAGTTTGCTCTTCACATCTGATTAAAAGCCTCTAAGTGAAACATTTCAATTTCGCAGCATTTCTAGGCATTGTTAATTTTCTTAAAACTACAATAAGTAACTTGAGACAGGAAGCATATTGATAGTCCCGCCCTCCTCCCCCACAGTTGGTCATGTTCACATCCCAAAACTTGTCACTCATCTTGATGAGCTGTCTACCTTGAAACGGCGTCTAGCCTGAGACTGAGAACCAGCATCCGTAAAGTCTCCACAGGTGTTGAAGAAGGAGACAACAAACTCAGGGAATTGGCAATAAAAGAAAGCAATGGTGATATTCACCCATTTCATGTTTAGCCTTGCTGTTCTTTCATTTCTTACTGCTTTCCGCCAGTGTTGTTGTTGTAATTCTCTCTGCTGGATAGTCACAACCCAGTTCACCACTGGCTGCGCCCACAGAAAACAGTTTACACCCCAAAATGTCCCAAACATCATTGAAAAGCCAATTTCAGGCAAACGGGGGATTTACATGTACACACAGGGTCACACACTGATCCAGATGGATGTGGTATGATAGGCCTATATCTTAATTATTAATTATTATTTTAATGTCAAAAAGTTGCATATTGTAGCTTTAAATAGAAAAATAAATGGATCATGTCACGCCACAATAGTACTGATCTCAACTGTGGCTAAAATTATCCATTTAAGCCAGCAAGCATCTCATGAGGTTTTGAGTAAAATACTTGCTCAAGTGTCTTACAGGATATGAAGAGCCTTGATCAAGATCTCCACATGTAACCAAAACAACTTATCAGCTTTTATGAAAAACTGCTTGACTGAAGTGTCATGCTCCATCCCTGTTCCTGCTGGAGTTGTGCTTCTCTGGAGAGTTGACCTCTAGTTGGGTTCAATCCATTTGTTCTTTGTTTTCATGCTATTGAACAAATGTTAGCCCTGTGTTGCATTCCAGCCCAGTGACGCCTATGCATGGCTAACATTAAATTTTCCTTGCTTGGATAACTGCTACTTTTAATAAAACGTTTTTTTTTTAAAAACTACTACATACTCAATGTGAGCTGTGAAAAAATAAACATTACTATGAACATTTTCCTGCTCATACTGTAGGAATCCATAGAAAATGTGTCCTTGATGCACTGTGTTAGCTGCTGAATTGATCAACCCAGCAATTCATTCATGAGCCATTTAGTCTGTGATTTTATCCAAAGCATTTACGGTTATATTTTTGGTTTAAAGTCAATGTAGTTGTGACCTTTGACCTCCAGTAAACCAATAAAATTGACAAAAAGTAGTTACTACTCTTTACCTCTGTAAAGCAGTGTAACTCAGTGTTTTTGTATCTTTTTTTAAACTCAACATTGTGAGGGAAAGGATATTAAGTCTGCAAGTGAAGACTCAGTTAAAGCTAGTTATGTTTGCACCAATACTAGACATGGGAACTTAAAGTTTAGATGGCATCATTTCCTCTTGGTCAACAAGGAAGTGTGCCACAGACAGTTTTATCAAAACTAGATAGCTAAATGAAGAAGCTGTCCCACAAAAGCACAGCAGTATCTATCTTGTATTTTCAGACAAGCTGCCACATTTGATACTGCTGCTGGTACACAGGTGAATGATTTCACTGTTCCTCTTAAAAGTACATTATTTCAGCTTACATAGCATTATTTCATCGACTTACTGAAAGCTGCCACAGCCAGTATGAGTGTGACCACGATGGAGATCCAGGACACCCAGAGAGCTTTCTTCCTGTAGCTCTGAGCTTCATGGGGCTTCAGACGCATGCTGCTCTCCAGGAGGCCTGCAGGACAGAGACATTTCAACATACAATCCATTATTTATTTACCTACCTGTATTTTGAGAGATTATTTGCAGTGTTCGTCTTATGTGATAATTCATTGATACTCTTTTTACTCGCCCCCTCCACAGCTAGGTCAGAAGACACACTTCAAAATGCATATGACACATAACTGATAGACTCAGAATCCCATATTGTGGCTTTATTGATCGGCTTAACTGTGTTACAGCTGTCCTAATGTCACCACATCTTAATCATTGTTCATAGTCCATGTCACTGAAACCTCTGGCCACTTAATTGAAAAGCAGTCAATGCTCTACCAAAGGCCCAATAGTCTAAAACCATCATTGAGTAATTAACGATGCCTTCAAACCATAATGGAACTGTCTCTTCCCTCCATCCTTCCTTCCTTCCCTCCCTCATGAAACCCTGGTTGTGAGGAACAGATGAGTCTGTCTTTATTAGCCAGACTAGATAGTTTCACATGGAAAGGGTGTTAAATTGGAATACCACTCAGTTTAACAATTCACATGCATTTCCTAATGGCTCAGAGCGGCACTATCGGTATGTGAGCGTGAGCAAATCTTTGCCTGAAGTCAGAGACCAGACAGCCCAGATTCTAATCTGCCTCAAGCTGCTCCATTGACACGAAATGGGAGACTGACTTTGTGGATTCATACAATATTTATAAGTCTGCATTTTTTACATCCAAATGAGCTTTTAATGCTATCAGTTACAATTCTATCCAGAAAATTGTCCTGGTCGCTGTCACAGTTGACTGTGAGCGATCCTGGGGCGCTGAGCTGCTGAAATGTAAAGTGTTCCCCTTCAACACTGCCAGCCTGGCCAGAGAGAACCAGGCAGGCGATGACAACACCACATAGAGAGCTAAGTGGATGAGTGTGTGTGTGTGTCATAAAGTGGGAACCTGGCCAGAAACAACTGCAAACAGAGAGCTGATGAAGTCACATGGCTGGAATCGGGTTAAAAAGTCACCGTCATTGTCATTACATTTTCTTCCCCCTACTATCATGTCCTCTTCTCTCTCTTCCTCTCCTCCCGCCCCACCTCCCTACCTTTGGTCTAAGTGTGGAAACACTGCCTGCATCCCTTGTATCTCTGCCTGTGGTTAAAGCAGGGAATGCTTAGGCCACCATCACAATAGGTACAAACCAGCTCTTTGGGGTGGAAAAACATTTAGAATCCCTTGGAGCCCCCTAAAATGATTTAAGGTTCAGGTTACAAGTTCAGGACAGGTTGAAGATCCCCCATAGTTTTCCTCAGATGTTTTTCCGCAGTATCCTGATTCTAGAAAATGCAGCGAGGACAGAAACTTTGCACTTAATTAGTTTGAGAAAACTGCATGAAATACTGTGAGGCTTTTATATACCTTTACTGTGGAAACTACACTATGCTGACTTCAGCACGGCCTCTTCGATTTGGTATTTCTTTAATTTTTTAACTGCCTGGGATCCATATAATTTTGCATATTTGTCACCCGCAGAATTGGTTTTATTAAAACATGTTGGTACTGTTGGGAAGCCATCAGAAACAGGCCAGTTACTCTTTTTCATCACAGCCCATAGTTAGCAAACACTAAACTAAACCTAACCTTTGACCTTCCCTGTCTAGCTGATGTGAAATCACTTAATCTGGTTGTAATTCATTTCTTTGAAGGACAGAAAATCAAAGGAAATCATATGACCTGTGCATCAGTCAAGGAAAACACAAAGGTCAGCAAACTCAGCTCAACTCACTGAGACTATTCTGTCACTGTTTAAGTATGTGTGTGTGTGTGTATATAAAAGTGTGTATATGTGTTTATGTACTGTATGTGTGTGTATGTATGTGTGTTTGAGAAAGAGAGAGAGAGAGAAAGAGAGAGAGTGAGTGAGAGAGAGAGAGAGAGAGAGAGAGCAAAAGGAGTCACATGGCCCAACAGTTACAGCTACAATGACACACATCCAATCATAAGAACAACTGTGGAGCTGTATGGAAATAAGTGTAGACACAAAATGTGTAGAATATTGCGAATAACTGTAATAGAACATTGTGAGCCTGACAGATCCATTAGCGTTGTGTGATATACTTGACATTACAAAGCAGACTTCTCTGTGAACCCTGACATTTTGAGTTTCCATCTGAGTCCTTGAGCAACATGTGTATCAATCTGGAGTCGCTCTGTTGACACCGGACAAGGGGAAGGCTTTGTGAACACTACAGCTAAAGCCAGGGCGATTTACTATGGATATTGGTGCATTTTCCGGTCCAGAAATGGTAGGATTTACCATAAAGTAAAACTTGATTTGGTGAAAATCCCCAGCAAACACTCTGTCTCCTATTACCTGTCAAATGAAGAGACTAGAGATTTGGTCATAGTCATAAAATATTGATTGAACTGTCTAAGCTTATGTGACTTATACATATAGGCCTACATATATAGTGCTGCCGTTTGGAGTTGCAAATACTTGATTTCTAAAATTACTTCATACTATTTACAGTAACGTATAGCACTTGTTATTGGCTTCTCTAAAGATCAGATAGATCAAATACCTACAAAGCTGTTCATGATTCTACACACGTTTGAATAAAATCACAATATTCTCCCACACTTGGAGGACAAATAATAAAAAGAACAAAAACTGTGTTAAATTCCATGCTAGCTAAACTGGCAGATGCATAGATGTATGTGTATATGGGTGTGTGTGTGTGTGTGTGTGTGTGTGTGTGTGTGTGTATGCGTGTGTGTGTGTGTGTATGTGGGTGGGTGGTATAGGGGGAAGTGAGACAGCATGGTTGAATGCTGCCTCACTCTGCTCACATGATCCATGGCTGGGGGATCAGCCGGGAAAGCATGTGCTCCACATATCTCTCCTTAACACACACATGTGTGTGTGTCTGTGGTCTGTGTGTCTGTCTCCCTCACTCACCTTTCTTTTATCAAAGTAATTAACAACAACCATCCAACTCAAATGGCCCACACTTCAGCAAAACACTTAACAGTAAACAAATGACTGAACCTAATACAGCAGGGAACCGTGTGACTCTAAACACAATGATGAAGAATTAATTACTCATCTAAATAAATTAAAAGCCACCCTATTTGCTTTTATTGCCTCACTTAATACCGTCTGACATCACTATCCTCTGTAATATCTAACGAAGAGTATGAATGGGCAGATAGATAGATAGATAGATAAATAGATAGATAGATAGATAGATAGATAGATAGATAGATAGATAGATAGATAGATAGATAGATAGATAGAATGCTTAAGATTAGTGGATTAGTAGCTTAAACAAATCATGCAACACTATTGTATTTTAGCCCAAAGGAAACAAAAACAAAATGCTGCTGGAAAAAAAAACTATTTTGAATGTGGGTTGCCACAGAAAAAAGTTTGAAAGCCAGTGGCATAGAGGAGCAGGATCAGATGACTGCAGAGATTTTCCGAGAGCAACGGCAGGGACTTTTATGTAAATAGGGGAGAGATTGATGCAACCTACAAGGAGCAGAGCAGGGGAGGGAGGTAGAAAGGGAGAGCGTGAAAGTGAGTGAAAGAAAGATAGTGTGCTCAAGTGCGCGTGCATGTTGTGTATATGTGTGTCTTTTGTTTTGTGCTTGCTTGTGTGTGTGTGTGATGTGTGTTATAGTGTGTTGGCATACATCTACCTCTTTTGCTTGACTTTTAAAAGAAACAGATTCCTCCTTGATGTCTGCTCCCCTCTTCTACCCCTGGCCAGTGTCTTTTAATAGCTCATTATAATAGCTCTATATGTGCAGGCCGCATATTCATAACTAAGCATAACGAGCTTTGTTGACACATCACCTAATGAGGAGATTGGACCTCATTGTGGCCCTGGGAAAGTACCTTAAAGGAATCAATTTCCTGTATTTTCCCTGATGTATCAAATAGTAACATACTGCACCTCGTCATTAAAAAACACATTATAAAAACACAAAAGTGTAGATAGATAGATAGATAGATAGATAGATAGATAGATAGATAGATAGATACATTCCAATAATAGCTTTTAAATATAAGACAATCCCATCTACATAGTGGTGACAACACTAATTAAAGCAAACATTTCAATTTAATTACTCAAGCCATATGTGCCTGATGATATGAATATCATTTGTATGTAAAACTGGATAGTATAATTACCATATTAATTAAATTCTTTGTCATCAGATCCAGTAAACACACATATTGTTAAATACATCTGTGGCTTTGAGCCTATAGAGAGACAAGCAGCAGGCTTATTGTTGTGCAACTGAGGCCCCGCTATTATCCACAGTGGAATGTTTTGTTTTTGATCACAGGCATTGTACACATGGGATAATGAATGGGATTATAGTGAGTTATGAGAGAGATCACATACATACACACACACACACACACACACACAGAAACTCACACTAGCACCTAAGCAAATGCACATATCCAGTGATGTATGTCAGGGTTTATTACATGATGTGACTAGTATGGAAATCTGACAGCTAAATCCAATTACCACTTACAGTATGTGAAGCAGAATGTGTGTGTTTGTGTGTGGCTACGTGCGTGTGTTTTAAAAAACTACTGGATTCTCCGAAGCAATATCTTTTTGTAATCTTAGTCTATTGCATTTCACATCATATTGCACAAATATCCAATGTCAAAGCCCACACCATTAGCCCTATAAGAAAATAGACAGACAAGTGAATGAATGAATGAATGAATTTTGAGTTAACTATGCCTAATATGTTTTGAATTGAATAGCTTTAACTTTTGCCTTCATCTAAAATCTATCCTGCTGACTTAGGGCCATCATAAATTATTCAAATGAGAGGCGGCTATAAATAACATGGGCAAAAAATCTCCACCATACACACGCGCGCGCGCACACACACACACACACACACACACGCACACACACACACACACACACACACACCCAGGCCCCCTCCCCAGGTTCCCAGGTTTTTTTCCCACCACATCCGTATAACTTTTTTTTTTTTCAACAAAACAAAACAAAACACGAGAGAAGTTACCTTCTCCCTCCACGTTGTCGGTGATCTTCATCTCCTGGCCCGTGGTGAACGGGTCTGGCTGGCCGGGGGCTTTGGCTTGGTGGTGATGGTTGTTGGCGAAGCCATCCGGGGCGCACTGGCCGTTCCGCACCATCGCCGGGCAGGGATCCACGATAGTCGGGTCCGGGACAGGGTAGGACTCTTGAGTCGTCGGATCTGTCATTGTTGTTGCTGAGTTGTTGTCTTTTTGTTTTGTTTTTTTAGGGTCAGAAGCAGAGGGAAAAAAAGATTCACACCGGTTTGTCAAGTGCAGCAGCCATCCAGCGCGTCCGATGCCACCGGTGTCGACTCAGTTGCGCAGGGGGAGAGAGATGGCGATAAGAGCAGATTGGAGATAAAGGACTATCTCCCCAGCATCAGCAGCGACACAACTCCCTCCGGATGAATAAAAGTCTACAGGGAAACAGCTCTGCAGGCTGGATTTAAATACTGAGCGAATTAAAGACACCCACTTGTAAGGTTAGATGCGGCGATGCGATACTGTGATCTACTGTGATCAGCTGTGGATCTGGCAGGCGGTGCCAGCAAGTTTTTTTTTCTCCTCCCCTCCCTCTACCTCTCTCTCTCTCCTCTCCCCTCAGCACCTATTAACTCCCATACAGCCCACTAAACGAAACACAGTGAGTTACATTTTTTTTCTTTTAATTGATTAGGCTTTTGCTATCCCATAAATATCCGATAAATTGCTATTTTTGATATTACGAAACAGAACTGTAGTAACCCTAATCTTTTTCTAGGCCTAAACATCCTACATAACATACCTATAGCATTGTTATAGTGAAACTATTGTGAAAATAGTGTTATCACTATTTTCACAATTAATTAAGCATTATATGGTCCCCATAAACTCACTATTGATAACCCCGGACACCCTGTAAGTCCTATAGGAATATAGTAGGAATATTGATTTTTCACCAGAGTGGCAGTTGGTTTAAAACATTATCAATTCTCTAAGCCAGATTTAATATCTTCCTTTAAAGGGAATTTGCATTTGCTCTTGAATGTCTGAATAAACTGATCGACAGTAAAGAGCAAGACACAACCATCTAATTCATTTTCATTCCTTCACCGGGTTTATCAAACAATCTCCCTCTGTCTCTGTCTCTGTCCCACTCTCTCTCTCTCTCTCTCTCTCTCTCTCACACACACACACACACACACAGAGAGAGAGAGAGAGAGAGAGAGAGAGAGAGAGAGAGAGAGAGAGAGAGAGAGTTTAGTCTACTAATGGGTGTCAATTAACCACCAGGTGGCGCCTGTTCACCCGGGGCATTCACCTGTCCCGCCTGTGTCAAGCTGGACACTGGACAAGAACAAATAATGATCCTGCAGCGTCAGTTCAATGAACCCTAAGCTATGGCAAAGTCCCTGCATCCACTACTAGCATATGACTTAAAAACTGCTTAACCAAAAGTGCTTATATCAACTAAATTCCAAGGTGGAGCAATTATTGATGAATGAAAAGATGTCATTAGCTATTACTTGATCAATGTGATAAATTATTAGACGCATACAGCTTTAGAGGGAACATTCATCCTGAATGCTCCCCTGATTAATTATTATTATTTTATTTTTTTAAGATAGGCCTATGTCTCCTAAATAAATGTTTTTTACTTGATCTTTCCCTCCATCACAATGAAGATACAAGATAATTTAAAAAAGGTCTTAAGAATTGTTGAATGTGTCAATTTTAACAGCAGCCAGTCATAGGCAGAACTAAGCGTATAAAAAGCTGATTCAGTGTAAAGAGTCAACTGGCAGGCAGCCATAGCATCCTGTTCAGAGAGAGATGCTGCATTATATATAAATATGAAAGTGATGAAAAAAAACAGCCTACTAAATCATCTGGGCTTATTAGGCTATACTGCGGACTGATAGGCCACATTATAGGGGCTTAATAGTGTTTAATAGCATACGGCACGGGCTTTAAACCTGGGTTATAGGCTAAGTAATGAATGACATGGGTGAAGCAGTGACATTCCCAGCAGCCATTCATTCACCTGTCGGTCATTGGTTTCTGCAGAGGGCGGGGAATCAGCTCGCTCACGTTTGTAAAATTGGCTTACGCGCAGTCTGTGTTCTAAATCGCTGGCAGCAGAATTCCACGTTCACCCGCGGGTAAAGAGATCACCAGGATGAAGATTGACATTCATAATCATATTTTACCGAAGGAATGGCCCGATCTGAAGCAGGTAGGCAATAGGAGGGATCATTCAAGGCATATTGCATAATCCCCTGGAGCCTCAGCGTGCGTAATTACACACTGTCTATCTACCTACCAGGCAAAATGTTTACTTCTTCTGTCCATTCTGTTGCTGACACACTTTGCCCATTATCCACGTTACACCTCATTGAATTGAATGCTATTAAAGGCCAGAAAAGGTGTACTGACATGAGTGCCAGTGAGGAGTTTAACAGTCCACTCCATAAATCTGTGTTCTCTCCGGCTGGTTAAACTTTAATCAATAGCTGGAGCTGGCCCTGTACTTCCCTGTCCTGTCTGTTCCTGCTCCTATATGTCTTTGTCAATATGGAGGCCTGGCTTGAGCTAATGATTGCCCATGTTCTGTGGCAGAGAGGAGGGGGGAGTTCATCTGGTGCCCTCACCTCCCACCTGCTCTCCAGGCACATTTCCTCTAAAGTTTTTTGGCTTTCTATTTAGGCAGAGTAATGTGTGTTGATCATGATGACTGTTTATATTGTTTGGAGTTGTAAGATATTAGTGATATTCCTTAAAAAGTAACTTCACACCATCACACTTTTTTTGCTGAGATGTTTGGCTTTCAGTTTTGGCAAGCTGAAATTTATTGACTCAAATAAAAATTGAGTCTGTTATGTAATCCAATAATGTAGGCTACAGTATCACTACTAACGCCAATGCCAACCAGGAACAGGTTCAAGATCCATTTTGGTTTCTCACCAGGTGGGTAACTTGAGGAGAGAAGACGGGAGATAGCATTCTCTTGTTAGTACAAAAAAAGTCAATGCATTCCCCTGATTCTCACTACATTTGAGGGAAAAGGCCAGAGGAGACAATTTCACTTCCACCAACTCCCTTGTCGAATTTGTACAAATTACCCACTAGTCCTGACCTATAGTTCAATAAACCAGCGGGTTTAAAATGAAATGAAAAAAAAAATGAAATAGCTACCGCAAGTCATAGACATCGCAGGAGTTCCTTGAAAAGTTGAAGGGCATAAAACCCACTTTGCATTCTGAGAAGTTGAAGCTTCGCCGTTGCATCAACAAAGTATGCAGTTATTGCTGATCTGCAGGGATATGAAACGGGGCTCTGCCGGCTCTATTGCTCACGTAGGCCCAGATCATCTGCGGCTTCATCTGTATGCATATGAGTCGACATTTGAGCAGCCTCAGATGGCATTCCCTCTGAGTGATCCAGGGTGTTAGTCCTCCGGGATGAACATTGAACCCCTGAAGATGAGTCACCCCTGTTCCACAGCAGGGCCGAGTGGAGGTTACAGGGCCCGGGCAAACTCAGATGTGCTGGTTTTAGTGCTGAAACAATGAGTCGATTAATCAAGTTCAAGTTACACTTTATTGTCATCTCAGTTGCATAAATCTACATATACTGTATATACATCCAACTATACATAGACTGTACACTGTGACATGAAATATCGTTTCTTCAGGCTCAGGTGCAAACTGAACCCGGAGAGGCCACTGCAACTGATCACGCTGCCATCTTTGTTTATCAACAGAAAATTAATTGATTTTAATTTTGATAAACGATTAATTGTTTTAGTCATTTATCAAGTAAAAATACCAAACATTTACTGGTTACACCTTCACAAATGCTAAGATTTGCTGCTTTTCTCTGTTTCATATCATTATAAAATGAATACCTTGGGGGTTTTTTTGGCTGCTGGTCAGACTAAATAAGCAATTTTAAGAATCACTCTGGGCTCTGGTAACTTGTGATGGCCATTTGTCATTATTTTTGACATTGTATAGACTAAATGATTAATCGATTAAGTAATTGATAGATTAATTGATTGTTGGTTGCAGCCCCAGTTGGTTTTGAGGCACTTCAGTGAGTGAGTTTGTCCTGGTTTGGCCTGCTCAGCCCTGTTGTGGAACCATGCTAATGTTTACTTTAAGAGATTTTAGATCTCAAGTCAAGATCTGTAATCCCATGCACAGCGTAATGTGCTTTGTATGTATTTGTATGGAATATTTGTAAAACTGCACAATGTTGTGTTTAGCATAATCACTGAGTGTTGTATGTGTTTCAGAGGTATGGCTATGACGGGTTTGTCCAGCTTCACCATCACTGCAAGGTGAGTCACACTGTACAATTTTTTGAACAGCATGTGTTCAAAATGCACATGCAAGGCGATGCATACTGTGTGTGTGTTTATGTGGGCACAGCATTGGGACAAAGCCAATTCTGCGGTAGGTGTGTGTGAGTGTGTGCTGGTGCACTTATGCAAGTGTATGAGGTGTACTGACCCAGCAGGTTCCCTGGGCTGCACCCAGCCCTGTGGCCCCGTCAGCCCGGGTCTCGCTGTGTGAACAGCTGCAGAACTCAGCATGGAGCCACTGTATCAGCAGAGAGTCACTTCAAACAGAGCAGAACACAGTAGAGCCAGGCAGCTGCTCAGGCTATGCAACTTTTGCCGTCAGACGCTGGGCTTTTGGCATCGGCAAACTGCACATAAGACACATACTTGAATGTGTCACACCAGTGCATCCTAAACATAAGCCATGCCTGGTGCTCACCTGCTCTTAAAGTCCTGATGCAGATGTAAAAACAGATCTAGAGTCTGTCCAAAGAAGACTCCAAACCACAACACAAGTGTGAATGCACCCAAGATGAGGGGATTTACAACCATTAATGCTTAAATCAGTGTCCAATCATTATTGTGTGTATTTGTTCCTGTATTTGAATATAGCTTGAGATCCTGTTTACACAGAATATAGACACATCTTTTGTCAATTTTGATGCGAGGTGTAAATGAAATGAAAAATCTCATTCTCATTCATATTGTTCTATTGTCCATATAACAGTAATCAGCTGTCTGCTGCCATCATGTGGTTGCATTTTCAAGTGTTGTGAAATCTAAAAGGCATAGACGTTAACAAGCTTGCAAATTGCAACAATGAATTGATAAAATGACCCAGAATAGGTCTCAAAATAAATCAGCCAAGAACATTAAATAATTTATCCATTCTTGCTTGCTTTCATTCTTTCTAGTGTGAGCAGATGCTCTCTGGGCAGTTTTTGGCTGGACCACAACAGCAGGGCCAGCCCTACAAACGCGAATGTCTGTCACTGACTGACTGACTGACTGAGTGACTGAGTGATCAAGTTACACCATTGGTCGGCCGTGGCACGTGGCACATCATAGGATCACAGAGCCAGAAATTTCAGTTTCGTTTTCTCCGCCGTCTAGTTTCTCCGCTGAGATCAGGAGCCCGTTTCTCCCACACAGTAAGCAGGCTGACCAATATCATGCATGTAAGCTGAAGCTAAAGTAGAATCTATACAATTATATCATATCACCGTTTATGTCGATGCATATGCGCGAGCTCAGTCCACCTGAAGCCCCTCTGTTCTGTCGGGGGAGAGAGACACACAAACAAGCATGGAGGTTTCATCACGCCGAGGGCTTATTGCCGACCTTCCCGAAGTTTCCCGGGGCCACGGTTACGGCCAGTGACGCTAGCTGGGCGCCGATTTGTTCCCACTGATCCGGCCGAGATTTCGGCCGGGGTCCCGACGACGATGTGCCCCCAGTGTCCGGCGAACAGCGTTTTCAGCACCGACGAGTAACAGAGCGCCTGGCGCTTGGATCAGCAGGATCAATGCGCGCCGTGGGTGGAGACGACAGCGGTGGAGAGAGAGACGGGACGCGCTGGAACGATCAGTATGGATGTATGGACTATTATTCTGTATTAGCAGTCTACAGCCAGGGATTAAAGTGGGCCGGAACGATCCGGAACGGCGTTCTGGCACCTTCGATTAATAAGTAAATAAATCTGATTGGCAGTTTCATACATAATAATAATGACAAGCGAGTTCACAGGGCTGCCAACTCTCACGCATTGACAGAGAGACTCACGCAATTGACATTTATCACACGCTCTCACGCCACAAGTCTATTTTCTCACGCAGTGAAAAACAAATTCATAACTGATAACGTTGCGACGTGAAAAAAGGAAACTGACAGCAGGACAGATGAGACAGAGCAGCACAGCGCAGCAGCGAGTTATTCAGACCATCTGAATAGCGAGAAATATACTCAAATTATTATATTATATTAATATATATATTATATTATTATTATATAATTATTATATTGTAATTTATTCCCATGCATGCTGCACAGAGTAATCTCAGTCAGCGGCTCTTCTGCATCTCTCCCTCTCCTCTCGTGCACGCAGGCAGGAGTGAGAGTGAGTTGCTATGGTTACGGGGACGCTTTGTGTCTGTCGCTCTGAAACTTTCTCATGATTCCCAATAATAGGTTTTTTAGGTTAGTATGCCTATGCAAGATCATGAATGTAAGCACCTAAATGCTGAAATCTAGTAATATAACATAATTTTACATTTTTGGTTAACATTATACAGGGTTGCTGTTTCTTGACTTAATCCAAGAGGTTAGGTGGTGTAGAAATGCAGGAAATTTGTTTTAAATAACTATTTTTTTCTGCCCCCCCCCCCACCAATTATATATCTACCGCCCCTAGAAATGCAGGAAATTTGTTTTAAATTACTATTTTTTTCTGAACCCCCCCCCCCTCCGAAACAGGGTTCCCCGACCTGCCAAATCCCACTTTAACCCCTGTCAACAGCGGAGTTAGTTACACCACTGGTCGGCCGTGGCACGTGGCACACTCATACATGGTCCAGCCATATACTAGGTTTTGACCTAGTCTTGTTTTATTCAGACAGGGGAGAAGTGGAGAGTTAACAGATAAAAACAGATTACACTACAAAATGTCCTTGGCCCACACACTGGTGGTCATGGTTTTGAGAGGCAGCAGGTCCATGCACTGTGCCACACATTAAAATTGACTAGGGACAATATTAAGTTTGCAGACTTTTGCAGCAGTGCCAATGAAGCATGTGAATGGTGCCAAGGTCCTGTTTTGTTTTCCCAGGGTGAAGCAAAGATGATGAGGGATGGCAAGCTGTTCCGAGTGATTCAGGAAAACTGCTGGGATGCAAACGCACGGATACAAGACATGGATCAACATGGTATAAGCACAGTCATTAAATTAAATACAGGGACAGCAAAAACTCCTATGACACAGCCTTTTTCATAGCTTGTGCCTGCCTGAAGATGATATTTCTGTTTATAACATCCAGGTGTCACAGTTCAAGCCCTTTCCACCGTTCCTGTGATGTTCAGTTACTGGGTAAGTATGCGTTTAGTCAGAGAAAATGTCGTCTGATAAAAAGGGGCAATCATATTTTATTACTGGGTGTGCAACACTTGAAACCGAATAGTGTTCCTTGTGCCCAACTGACTGTGAGCTGCACTTATCCACTCCTATTAAAAAAGAAGAGAAGAGCAGAATACAATATATTTTTGGCAGTCTAGTTTAAATTTCTATTACACATCAATCTTCTTGATTTTTAACCACAGCAGCCCATGTCTGTCTGCAAAGCTGCTTTATTTTTTTTTATTTTTTTTACTTTGCACTCAAGTTATAAACATCAACACCTCTTAGATGAAGCATAGGTGTGATTAAATGTAATTCATCTTTCATAGATTTTTCCCCTTGCCTTATTACCCGATTAATCCTGATTTGGGATCACAGGCCAAACCCCACGACACCCTGGATCTCTGTGTCCTCCTGAATGACAATTTGGCCCAGACGGTGCGCAGCCACCCCAAGAGGTTTGTGGGTCTGGGCACGCTGCCCATGCAGGCCCCCGACCTGGCTGCACTGGAGCTGAGGCGCTGTGTGAAGGAGCTGGGCTTCCCTGGGGTGCAGATTGGCTCGCATATCAACCACTGGGACCTCAACGCCCCTGAACTCTATCCTGTCTATGCTGTGAGACGTTGTATACTGTAGTACATGCTTACTAAGATCCCAATGGAGCGCTATGCAATAATACACCAGTGATTAATTAAGTACCTACATTTTTGTTTAGAGGAATTGATGTACAGTAACCAGTCAGCTAGGTTACACTTCTTTTATACTTTTATCTCCATCCCTCTGTATGTAAAGCATGCATACTCATTCATCAAGAAATACTGACCTTGGACATACCAGATTGTGCCCACTGCAATGTGCAATGTGTCTTCCATGCAGACAGCTGAGGAGCTGAACTGCTCCATATTCGTCCACCCGTGGGACATGCAGACAGATGGGAGGATGGCTAAGTATTGGCTGCCCTGGCTGGTGGGTGAGTGAGAAGGAGGAGGAGCAGGAGATATTGAATATGCCCCCTGGTCCAGTCGATAGGAAATAAAATACCCTTGTCTAGAGAAAATACCAGCTCCTTGTCTGCTGTTCTGCTGGGATCCGTGTTTAAATGAACATTGTGTAATAAACTAAACCAAAAGCAAATACACAGTGCTAAACACTGGACCCACTATTATTTATGGACAGAAGTAAACATACCCAACACTATATGCCCAAAAGCTGGATTTCCCTATAGCATTTTCGCTGTAAAATCATGTTTGGTCAATCATGCACATGAAACAAGTTAAAGGAATGCAGATGGGGAATTTTGCGAACAACTATAACCCGACTACAATACTGTTCACTTATACTGTATTTGAAAAATTGACATTTACAGTAGAATAAAGATGACATTTACTTATCTTAAGGTGCAGTGTGAAAACAACAATTATGTTTTGTTGTGTTTTCCCTTCCCAAAGGCATGCCGTCAGAGACGACCATGGCTATTTGCTCAATGATATTTGGCGGCGTCTTCGAGAGATTTCCTAAACTGAAGGTCTGCTTTGCTCACGGAGGTACAGAAGAGACCAGATATTTCAAATTCAGTTCAGAAAGTCACAGCAGAACAATATAAGCACTAAACTATTATTAAAGAATGGTGGGCATTCTACTGCAATGTTGCTTGATATTACTGTGCAAAACGTTTAAGAGCACAAGGATGCAACAGGATACTATGAGCCACAGCGTGTTGTTATTTGACCTTTAATGCGTTTTGCTTGTCTGGTTACAGGTGGCTCTTTCCCGTTCACCATAGGCAGGATTGAACATGGCCACAGGGTTCGCCCTGACCTGTGTGCGGTGGACAACAAGATCAACCCACGGAAATACCTCGGCTCTTTCTACACCGACTCCCTAGTCCACGATCCCGTCGCCCTGAAGCTGCTCGTCGATGTTATTGGAAAAGTGAGCTGCTCATTTGTCAGCCGTGCCATACTGTTGGTCTTTCATTGACTTTCACACTTTCAGCTTAGTGAAGACACCGAGGGAATATGACGCTGCCAATATTATTATATTAATATATAAATAATTTCTAGGCTATGGCAGGGATGGTTTGGTCAAGCTCATCCAACTTTGACAACCAACCAACCAGCTTTCTCTCTCTCTCTCTCTCTCTCTCTCTCTTTCTCTCTCACACTCACATACACACACACACACACACACACAGTATATATATATATATATATATATATAGTAACTATTGATACCATCATCAGTTTTACCAATATATACATTATGTATATGATCATTTGTTCAGTAGTACCGCTACAAGAATCATGGGATATTCAGCTAGTCTAAGGCCAAGTTCACATGTATCTACTCCTCATTCAGGACAAAGTGATGCTGGGAACAGACTATCCATTCCCGCTGGGCGAGCTGCAGCCTGGATCACTGATTGAGTCCATGGATGAGTTTGACGAGAAACTGAAGGTAACATTATGTCCCTCTCCTACATGCAGACAATGCAGATATCATAATTATATTGCCATGAATTGTTGTAAAATGAAATGACAAGGGACATTAACAGACATGGCAATGACTTTACTTTATAGCACACCGGATAAATCATAGCTAGGTTAAGCAGAAAAGAAGTAGGCTTATTAGCAGTAATGGAAAGGACACAGTGCTGTAATTTGGAATTGGTTATTGGAAGACTTTTGGAAGAAATGTCTTTAAGTCTGCTAGTCTTCAGAGGTTAATTGACCATGTATTGTAACATGGGGAATGGAGTTGTGATTCCCAATAACAAGCAAGCAGATCTTGTTAAGGGTCAATAGTAAATACTAGAGTCATTCTTTAGTCTTTTAAATGAGGATAAATGAGGGTACAGAAAAGGCAGTGATTAGATAGAAAAAATCTTAAAATGGTTTGTACACTTTTGTATTGCAGGATAAGCTGTTTGCCGGAAATGCACTGGAATTTTTGGGCCTCAAAAGAGAACAATTTGAGTAACATGAAAAGCAGATACATCTGCTACACACAAGGATTAAATGAAAATGTTTCATTTACACATTCTAATAATTCCAAGGAAAATATATTTTGTGTTATCTTGTACAGTAGATACAACCTATTTTATTGTTGTTTGGATAAAAATGTATTTAATTAAATGCTTTCAGTATTCAAATTTGTGAATTGCTTTATTTGTTTGAACTCAACAACCACATCAGTGCCTCTGGGAATAGAAAATGCAGGCAACCATATTTTGTATGTATAGTGTCTCAGGAGGATAGTGTTGAACATTAATTACACTTTGGGTTCACAATCAGCATTGATGATGAACAGAGACAAAGATAATGAGGATTATTATCTTAATCTCTGACAGAAGCCATGTGTCATCCAATTGGCCTAAAGACATTCTGTATATTATGTAGGCTAATTTATAATAATGGTATGATTTGTAGGCTGCTAATTTGAAGTCACACTAAAACAAAATGCACTAATTTCAAAGATACCGAGGGAAACACACTAAGGCTAAACCAAGAATTGGAGGGCATTAATGATAAGAATTAAACAATAATAGGTTATTCACCTGCTGCTACATCGTGGTTATAAATTGTATTAAAAAAAAAAAGAAGAAGCATACATCGGGGTTTCAAATCCACCACCATCGAAGAAGTAGCTTGTTGTTTCCTGTGCCAACTGGCGTCACGTCCGCTTTCTCGATGCCCTAAGCGAATGTTGGAGAGCAATGGCGGCGTGCCGGGGGTCTTCGTCGAAATGGTTTTTCACCCGGGAGCAACTCGAAAACACGCCGTCTCGCCGCTGTGGAGTAGAACCGGACCGGGAGCTCTCCTACCGGCAACAGGCGGCGAACCTGATCCAAGACATGGGCCAGAGACTCAACGTGTATCCTTTGTAAACAAACTCTCATTCGGCTAGGCTGGGACAGACATGGCGCTCATTCTCGGTGTGGGCCCTTTAGCTAGCTAATTTAACCCGGCTGCGGAGGTTAGCGGACAAGGGGTTTGTGACGCTTTGTTATATTTTTGTCTTAGTTACCGTTATTTTATGCATTCCTTATCTGCAATGTTGATGTCATTTACGTTTTCCCTGGCTTTCTAGCACTCTAAATAACGGCAGTGTCCCTCGAAGCTTGGCGATGAAAAGGCCACTAGCCGAGCTTGCTAGCGTCGCTAGCCTGTCGCTAGTCCTTCAGCAACCCCGTATCGTTTGAATAAATATGTCTCGCTCCTACGACCTGTAAGATCTCAGTTAATCAAAAAACAACGATTAGCTTCAATAGGACAGATAACTTAATACCCAATGTTGTCACTGTGTTGCTGGCATGATGTCGGTTTGGTTCCTGTCACATAGCTAGGTGACCAGGCTTGCTAGCCAGTTGTCGTTTGCCCACCTGTCGTCTTTCACACTCTGTCCGACCTCAGTCTTTTAAAACGCGACACAGCAGTTTATGGGTTGGCTTGATATTACTAATAAACGGAACGATTCACCTTATGCTTGCAACTTATGTAATATAAGTGGATTTCCATTCATAACTGTCTTCCTTGACCCACCCTCCAGCTCACAATTAACAATAAATACAGCTATTGTTTACATGCATAGATTTTATATGCACCACTCTTTCACCAAATTCCATAGAAATGTAAGTATTCAGTGATACCACAATATTGCTTTTGATGTAGGCTATATTTTACCCGTCAGAATATGACTTGGATATATCACCATTTAGTCAGTACAGGGCTTTATTTTGTAATGCCTCAATGCAATGGTTTTTTTTTACAGATAATTTCTCCAACCACCTTATTCCTTGCTGCAAAAGTGGAAGAGCAACCTCGGAAACTCGAACATGTGATCAAAGTTGCACATGCTTGCCTAAACCCCCAAGAACCGCCGCTAGACACAAAAAGTAATGTAAGTTCGGGTAGATCTGGGTATTGTAGGTTTGAAAATGATCTTCCTTTCTGCATCTGTCTTTCCACTTCTCTCAGTGGTCATGGTTTGCCTATGTCTGATTGGCTGTGCAAAGCTCCCTTGCCTTGTCCAAAGGGCTTATTTGGCCTGTTTTGGCCTGATGTTGGTGTCTACTGAACACCTCCACCTACCACCACTCACATTAAAAGAAACAGAGCCTCTCTGTGTGGAGTTTTGGCACTTTAAAATCAGCTGTTAGGGGGTTTGATTAATAGACTCATTACAATTGTTATGTAATGACTGTCTATCAAACTTCAGGCATACCTCCAGCAAGCTCAAGAGCTGGTGATACTTGAAACCATAGTGCTGCAGACCCTCGGTAAGTAATGGTGACTGGAGTGGATGACTTGAGAGAGAGAGAGAGAAAGCGCTTTGTTTATCATAATCATTATCATCGGCTTATCATTATCAATAAGAGTGTGGCATGATTGACCGCTGTTGATTTGTTTATCAAAGCCTGTTGAGTGAAATGTTTTATCAGCTGCCGAATGGGTTACTTGTCAAGTACATTTCTTCAGTAAATCATGTAAAGGTGACATGTCATTCTCTCTCAGTGCCGATATTCATTTCGTCGTATGCCATGGAAACCGATAAAGTCTTATTAGAGGAGTTTTCAAGGGAATCTTGCCAAATGTTATCTCCGCATTCAGTGCTTTAGTCACCATGACAACATTTTTTGTCAGCTGCAACCATCTGTGTGTGCAGTTTTAAAATGCGTGTAATACTGAGATAAATACCTGTCATTCAGAGTGAAAACATTCAGAACTGATTTGATTGCACTCTGTTTAGACCCGGCCGAATTAACTGAATTGTACATCAGGTCCAACTGTTCATTTATAGATATTTTTCTTATTTGAATCAGAATTGATAGTCGAAAATGTTCTGAATTAGATGTATTTGCTTGTGCATAAAATGACATGTCACCTCCCAACTGTGTCTGTGTTGAACTCACCTGTCATGTATTTTGTTCCAGGCTTTGAAATTACTATTGAACACCCACACACTGATGTGGTGAAATGTTCCCAGCTAGTGCGAGGTAGAGGCTTCCTTCTTTGCTCTTTGTGCCCTCTGCTCTTGTCTGTCCCACCTCAGATACGGGTGGGGAGGGGGGTGAAAATCCTGCTGATTTCATGTTTACATAACCACACACACCTGTTCTGTTGATGACCTTTCGAGTCCATTGTCCCTTTATGTGACATAGCAACTTTACATGAAAGACTTGATTTCTTGGCACAGATTGAGCCAAGTCCAGGACTGAAGCGTATGGAAATTGAGATTTCACTGCAAGGTTTTGCTCAGATCAGGAGCAAAATGTTTATCTTAAATGTTTTGACTGGTGCTTCGCAGTGTCATACTGTATCTCAGAAACTGACGCCTTCCATGGTGGTTTTGGTTGACGGCCTAAGGTCTGCTTCTGGGTTGCACTTGGATTGTGTAAACAGTGTGGCCGTAGCACTAGAATGGAAAGAAAGGCCACTTCCCTGCCTGACCTTAGATTTCTTAGATTGTCTTTTTACCTATGTGTTTGTTTTTGGCTTTCCTCACGAGGTTGCCAGAAAGCTCAAGGATTAAAGAATTTTCTGTTACCATTTTTCTTATTTTCCATTGTCTGTTAGACAGTATGATACGGTTTGGTTCCTGTCACATAGCTAGGTGACCAGGCTTGCTAGCCAGTTATCGTTTGCCCACCTGTCGTCTTTCACACTCTGTCCGACCTCAGTCTTTTAAAACGCTACACAGCAGTTTATGGGCTGGCTTGATATTACTAATAAACGGAATGATTCACCCTATGCTTGCAACTTATGTAATATAAGTGGATTTCCATTCATAATTGTCTCCCTTGACCCACCCTCCAGCTCACAATTAACAATAAATACAGCTATTGTTTACTTCCCTGCCTGACCTTAGATTTCTTAGATTGTCTTTTTACTTATGTGTTTGTTTTTGTCTTTCCTCACGAGGTTGCCAGAAAGCTCAAGGGTTAAAGAATTTTCTGTTACCATTTTCCTTATTTTCCATTGTCTGTTAGACAGTAATGTGATGAATTCGCATCATATTACAGGCTTAATTTATATAATTATCCAGCTTACTTCACATTTCCTTGATGCTAAGCTTGGTCTGTCGGCTAGGATGTTTTTCCCATCTCACTGTTCACTGGCAAACAACCTCCATTGAATGTTATTTTCAGTCTTGGCCTTGGCTTAATCAGTGTTTTCGAAATGAACTAAAAGGTAACAAATCAGCTCCTCTCCTAATGATAATCCAATTGTTTTGGTCGACAAAAACAGTAATCTTTTGTTTTCTTTCTTTTTTCTTCCCTGTCTGTCTCTCTCTCTCTTCCCTCACAGCAAGCAAGGATCTGGCACAGACTTCCTATTTCATGGCTACCAACAGGTTGTTATCCTGCCCCTCCTTTGTTGCACTGTGACTGCACACCATAGCTTCCTGTAATGCAGGTTACCCTTTCAGTGTCCAACGGGCCCTACTTGCGCCGGTGGTTGTTGGGATGCTTGCCTCCTCCCCTCAGCTCCCCTCCCCTGGTTGAGGGGAGCAGGTCAGGGTGGCTCGTAGCGTTACCGGCCCCGGTTGCAGTGCGGTGTATTGTACAAGGGACCAAGAGTTGGCACAGATGGGTTGAATGCAAGATGTGAAGTGTAGTGGTGCGCTTGAAACCCACACGTTTGCTCGGTTGCGAAAAAAGTGCATATGTCTAAAAGAAAGACACTTTGGTAGCCTGAATAGCAGCTAAAGATTACACAGATGTAAACATTTCGTAGAGGTCCTTCCGGTAAGTACCGCAAATTCGTTTTTTTTTCCTTTTTCATATTCATTTGTGCAAAATGCAGTATCTGCTGAAATATTTTTCACTTTTCGCAGTATTTGCTTGTCTTAACATGCACATTTTTTCTAGCTGTTCAACAGCCTTCTTGCATAAATCTAGCCTATTTAAAAGATAAGAAAATGAAAACATGTTGATAGTGACCCATTAAGGACCTGCAATGTCCATCCATCCACACATTCCTTAAGCATAGAGTATCTCTTGTGTATTGACCACACCTGCTTGTGTTTTATGCAACTGGTGATTGTTATTTATTCTGAAGTGAGGAAAAAAACGACCTCCTTGACATTTCTTTTAGTAGGTAGACTGGGTCCTTAAAGGGTTTGTTTTTAGCCTGTTGTAGAAAGGGATTGGTATTAATTTTAAAGTTTTTGTCTCAAACTTTTGAACATTAGTTAACCTGATGTACAATGTCTGGACCCTGACTGCAAACGATTCTGGGCATTTCGCACCCAGCTTGCGTAGTTCTTGCTATAATTTATTGAAAGAGTGAAAGCAGGAGCCAAGGAATGTTCTTAAAACGGCCCAGAAGTACGCTGACTGATATTGATTTGTTTTGAGTTTAGTCAGGAAAACTAAGATTCCTATGAATCAAAGGATGTAAGATATAAATCCATCTGAGACGGAGGTATGAAATTAACTGCAGTCATCAGTCAAATGCTGGTAAAGGTTGGCTGTGACTGATAGCTTTGTTTACTGGTAATGTAATCTGAAATACCAGACTCCAGACATTGTACTTGTCTCTGTGCCGAAGGTTACCATCCAGCTCTTACCAGATGCATTTTAAAACACAGCGCTCAGTGATGGCTAGTTCTGCAGCCTGAGACTTGGATAATGTCTGTAAGTCTCACAGAGTGCTGCTGAACTTAGATATTACATGGACCAGACTTGCCCTGAGGATCTTTCATATCACATTATTTATAAGTGTATAATCATGGCTTAAGTGCCTGGATAGGTGATTGGGTTGAACTGACTGTCTGCCAAAAAAAATCCCTGCCTCAGTGCTAATAATGTGATGTTAATCAGATTTATATTAGGTTGGCCCAAGATGAACTTGTGCCCAACTTGATAAGAAAGAACACAAGCCTTCAGTGGTGATTTTATTTGTCTCTGTAGCAGTCGATGTCTGTATTTCTGTGGTAAATACTTGGATGGTAGCCGTTTGTCTATTCTCATTTTAATGTTAGTTGTAATGTGCAATGTTGTTGTTAATGTCTAACCATGAACTATTTTTGTATGACCCTTTGAACTTCCACAGTTATAGCACACAGTTAGACTCATCAATGATGATGATTTGTCCTCGAGTCCTAGGTGACATTAGCTAACATATTCCATCTGGGGAACGCTTTCATCCAAAGCTTTCTTTACAGTGCCATGAGTGCACACATTTCAGTGAACCCCTAATATTGTCAGGACTAGTGCCTATCCTTTGTCATGCAGTCCGTAGCAAGAGAGACCTTAAAGCATCCCCACAGAGGGGCATGTAAGAGCAGCCCCGCACCGCTTAGTTTTACAATGATGCAACTGTCACATGCGTTGCCTTAGGATCCAGTGTGTTGGACAGAGGGCCGCCTACACTTAGCTGCTGCACCCCCCACCCCCCATGCTCCACCTTTGAAACCAGCCAAGCTCTTTGAAATTCACTTCACTCAATTCAAACATTACTTTTAACCTTACACGCCTTTATTTGCTTGGAGGTTCTAATAAATCATTAACTTAAGCTCTTAGAGATGTTACAGAACCTGTATTTGGTTGTAGAATTATTCAGGTGTGTGATCAGTTTCAAGTATAACAAAACATTCTGCTGGTGTGTTTGTTTTCTGTGTACTCTTGCAAACAAAGCTGCCAGTGAATTAATGCTGTCTGCTCCTTCTTGTGTTTTCTCTCTCTTCTCCACATGTGTGACCAATCCTGACGGTGGCCTGGCCTGAACCTGCACACAACACACTCATACACATACATGCTGTCTCACACACGCACTCATTCTCTCTTACACACACACACACACACACAGTCTACACCTCACCACCTTCTGCCTCCAGTACAAGCCCACGGTGATCGCCTGTGTGTGTATCCACCTGGCGTGTAAGTGGTCCAACTGGGAGATCCCCGTTTCCACTGATGGGAAACACTGGTGGGAATATGTGGACAACTCAGTCACTCTAGAGCTGCTGGACGGTGAGACTGAAATGTGTTTTATATTGCCATAATGTATTGGACTATATTGATTTATCAATATTAGTATTTGTAAACAGCATCTTTGTAAACAACATCCCTGTGAGAGTATAGCTAAATGAGACAAAGGACAGAGTTTCATTGTGTTAATTGAGGACAGCAGAAATGTTCTTTGAACTTGGCCAAATAGTCTTGTGCTTTTGAATTTTGTGGTGGAGTATCACCTTTGTCACGCTGTAATACATTTTGTTCTGTCATTCAGTAGTGTGATGACTCCATTTATGTCTTACACTTGTAGAGTTGACTCATGAGTTCCTGCAGATTCTGGAGAAGACGCCCAGCCGGTTAAAGAGAATACGAAACTGGAGGGTAAGATGCATGGCTGCTCCATGCTGCCTACAGTGTAAACAAATGTTTCCTTTTAAAATGTTTGTAACCTTTTATTGTTAGATGTTTTTTGTTGGGGTTTTGGTGGATTGGGTAATTTTTGGTGTTGGCTGCATGTCTTTATCCTAGTGCTGCTGACAGTGTAAAAACGGTTGTTAGTTGGATACATATCATGCAAACAATTTCAAGGTCCATGATTAGATGGTCTAATCATGGGCCTTACAGGAGGGGGGCTATAATTCTACATATAGTTAATTTTACATTTTTGTAACCGTGATGGAGCATTATGCATCGTGCTAATTATATTATAATTGGACAAAGCTAAACCACAAAAATCCAGATTGTAAATGCACTCAAGATACATTGAAGATCCAGTCACCCAGACTTCATTCCGAGGTCTAAGTACTCACCTCAGAGTGCCAAATGCTACTTAAAACCAAATTAAACTCTTCACATCCTCATATTAACACATCTCCTTCCTCTCTCTACCTTCTAGGCAACACAAGCTGCCAAAAAGCCCAAGGGAGATGGCACCCAGGCAGACAACTCCTTTGCCGGGCCTTCCATGCTCCAAGACCATTCCCTGGACTCCTCCCTCCCCATAGTCTCCTCCTCCAACCCAGCTTTTTCCAAAGCAGGCCCCTCCTTCACTGTGTCCATGCCTGGCAACTCCGGAGGCGCACCCCTCTCTCTGGACGCCATGGCTGGCATGTACAACCCAGCAGGCCACAGCGAGTGGCCCCAGGCCAACCCGGGCCAAGCGGGGTACCCCTCCACCTCTATAAAACAGGAACCCCTCAGTATTCCTCACCAAGGGCCGGCACTGTCCTTGCAGACCTCCACCTCCTCTTCCTCCTTGCTGCAGCACCCGCCGTACAGGACTGAGAAAACGGTAGAATTCAACCCTGTTAAACACGAACACAAAGGAGCTGGAGGGGGCGGAGGAGGCAAGCATCAACCACCAACCCAGCCTGCCTTCCCTCCTCCCCCCCAGCCGCCGCCGCCTCCTCCTCCTCCTCCACCACCTTCTCTGGCTCAGAAGCTGTCTCTGGACAAATACAGAGAGAAACATGCTGCAGAGCTGGCAGCCGCTGGACAGAAACGCAGGCTGGAGCAGCATGGAGGAGTAACGGAGTATGATGCAAGAGGGGATTCCTCCTCCTCTTCCTCCTCCTCTACCTATGCACCCTCCTCTACTAGCCAAGTAGACCACAGAAAACATTCGCAGCCCCACCAAATTTCCCAGCATGCTTATGGTGGTGGCAGCAGCAGCACTGCCTCCCCTTTGAAAGTGAAACTCCCTTCCTCATCTTCAGGGCAAGATAGGCGCCACCACAGTGATAAACGGGACAAAGGGACGGGCTCGCTCAAACTCCGCCTGCCTATCTCTACATCAGGCGGCAGCTCCCAGCTGGACAAAAGCGAACAACCGGGCAAGGAGGAGCTGAAGATGAAGATAAAGGTTTCGTCATCCGAGCGCCACAGTTCATCAGACGAAGGCGCAGCAGCCAACAACAACAAGAGTAAACATTCCAGTCCGCTGGTGAGCAAGGAGAAGCAGCACCGTGGAGCGGAGCACGGCCTCCATCGCCACCACAAGCACGGCCACAGTCACTCTCATCCCCACACACACAGTGGGAACGGACGAGGCGGGCCGGAGGGGCCGGGCGGGGGGGCAGCACTGCTCCGGAGTCCTCTGGGACTGGTCGGCGTGGAGGCGGCATCCTTCATACCTCCTGGATCCACCTCTTCGTCCTCCTCATCCCGTAAGAGGGCTCACCCCGAGGCCAGCCACAACCACCACTCTTCCTCATCCTCCTCTTCTTGCTCCAAAGTGAGCAAAAGCTCCAAGGGTGGCACTGGTGCTGCAGGTACTTCATCTTCCTCTTCCCCCTTTTTTCCTCCTTGCTCCTCTCCTGTACTGCAGTGTGTCTCGTCTGGCTCACAGCTCTATGGCTAACCTCCTCCCTCCCCCCTCCTCCTCCTCCTTCTTGTTTCTCCTCCTCCCCTCCTGTCACACCCAGGTGGGCTGCGGACCTCTCAGCAGTTCCCTCCTCCTAGTGAATCGGCACACGAAGTGGGCGAGCAGAGACACTGAGTCCACCGCTCGACGACCGTGGCCGCCACACGGAAATGGCAACACACTACCCACAGTCGAGACTTTGAAGACTATGCTCACTTCCCTGTTAAGTGCCCCAGGAAAACAACTCATTATGTGATGATAAACCCTTTATTGAAAGGCAGAAAAACAACTTATTAGCAAAAAAATGAAAAGAATTGTTGGACTTCTCAGTTTCTGAGAGAAGAGATATAAAAAAAGATGAAAAATTATGCTTCCTGACGGTCAGATCTCTGAGCAGCGATGCTCAATCCTGTCTTTCTATTAGTATGTCAAATTGCTGCTTTGTTCTCCTTGGTCTCCGAATGGGTCCGGATGAGTGTGTGTGGTTGAGTGTGTATTTTGACGGGGGAAGGTCCATCCCTAATGATTTCAAATCTCCACAGGGGAAAACAAAAGTATTATAAATACCATAAAAGGCATGGAAGGTGCAATTTCTCCATTTTCTTACTTATTTTTTTTTTCCTTTTTAAGTAGTAATTTAATTGAATCACATTTCTACAACTGTATGAAGGAAGCCACCTTACGGGTGGAGATGAGTTTTAAGTTCTGTTTGCTGGAATTCCATTTAGTGCAGTCAGTGGACGCCGATATTTTTTTTTAGGTGTTAAGTTCCATCTCTACAATTAGTTTCATGTCTTCATTTCTTTTTATACTTCAATACTGTACGTATGATCTGCATGTTTCAATCATCAAAGGGATGTAAAAGCAGAATGCTGACTCGCTGTTTACAGAAAGTGGAGATAAATGTACATACGTTTTTGTATGTTTAAAGAAAAAAAAAAGCTATACCATGACTACTCAGGTTTGGAGCTGCTTGTAAGTATAACAGGATGTCTATATACCTATAAAAGACTCAAAAGACTATTGTAACTTGTTGATGTAGGAATCGGGCATCATCAGGTTAATGATTGCAGCATTCCAGTGGTGTGTGCTTCTTAGAGCCTGTAGTTGATTTGCCTACAGAGGGCGCCGTACTGTACTTTCCATCACAGGAAATATCAAAAGACCCCTCCGCAACACGGGCACATCCAAAACCAACTGGTCACATTGTCAGAGCGATGCAATTTGTACCGATTTAATTATTTTTTTGGACCTCCAAGAAGACCTTAAGCTGGATGCCAAAGGCTGTGCCTCAAAAAGAAAAAAAAACTGAGACAATAATAGTGCTATTGAAGTTTACATAACCCTTTTTGCTTTGAAGTGCATTAAAAATAGTTTCATGACTTGGCGCTGTAGCCCCGTAGATGTCAGTCCGTGAGGGGATATTATGTAAGATTGTTCAATGAACCATGAACAGTGTATTTATACAGTATAATAAGGCAACTTCTGGGCTTCCTTCACAGCAATAGAGTTGTCAATACAGTGACTGATTGGCTGTATGCAAACCGATCAACAGGATATGTTGTAAACCTCAAGTATCTGCCATCTGGACATCTGTGATCACTTTTGTATCATTGGCATCATCATCCAGTTGGTTGAATTGCTCATTAGGTCAGAATTTTGTCTTTTGTCTGTGACCAATTTAGTCACATGCTGTCTTACACAAGTCAGTTTCATACACTAAACGGAATATATTGTTCTCAAGTCTGGACATGACCAAGTCCTCTCTGTTCTTGACTGGTTAGTCCTTTATTTTAGTGTGCAGAGTATATGATGAGGCTGGTTTGTTTGTACCCTGATAACAATAAGTGATTTTACTGTTGGGCACACAGAATAACGGCAGTTGTGGAAAAACAAGTCAGGCGCGCACAACTCTTGACATCCTTTTTTTGTTTTCATTTAAATACTACAAATAAACATCAAAATTGCCACTACCTTGAAACATTATAAATTCTATGATTGTTTGTTGCTGTTATTCTGCATATGTCCTTGTTACTTTAGTCTCTAAGAGTTAAGAACTTACTGATGTGTAGATTCAGTCATGAAAAAAAAACCACTTCACTTATGGATGGCATGCCTTTTCTTAAGCACAAATTTTTATTATTTTATTATTCTCTTATTCACTTTTGCTGTTTATAAAATACATAGATGTATCCTGCAATGAAGATCAATTGATAGGCACATTCAAAAAGTTAATCTCAATTTTAATATATTACACATTATTGACAATTAAGAGACCTACAGTTATACAAATAGATGAAAAATATCAAGGTGTTCACATGATTGGCACAAATTGCAGAAGAACCCCCCCCCCCCCCCCCCCCCCGGTTAAAGTAACTGACATCTAGCTGTCTTGTCTACTGTAGATTCTACTAGTGTTCACCAGGCGCTATGGATAAAAGTGCTTCTCATTTACTACCTTTACAACTGAAGGCTTAAGTGTTGATCGACTTCATTGTTTTCATTCTTGATGTTCTTAGTAGGACCTCATGTTCCCCAACCAATGACACTACCACTTTCGGCAGCGTAGGTAGCTGGTCCTTCCACGATCGCTACAGTCTACTTAGTGCTTCGAGTCACCAAATGTCATAATCTTAAATGTCCCTTTACACCCAAAAACATTCTCCCTCTCGGTGCAATTCTATGTTAACCACACAGTCCCTCTGGGTGAGCACAGCGATGTTTCTTCTGCATTTCCCAAGAGTTCACTCTAGTCTCGCTTTGGGGAATGAACGCGTGCTTCAGCAGTTGGTCTGCAGATGGCCGTAGTTTCTGGTCACTAAAGTTAAGAGAAAAAGTACTTAAAGTAAGTTAGGGGACCTATTCCCAAATATACATCTATAAATATAAAAATATGCAATGACTTGAAGCCCCAACTCAACCAGTTTCACATTGAATTATTCATTATTTAAACTGGTCGCACAATTTAATTATTCCTTAAGTCAATTTTTCATCAAAACTAAGCTGTAGGTTATTTATTGAAGTTGAAGTTGAGTTGAAGCAGATGGTGAGCAGGTAAAATGTCTTAAGCCAAGTAATTTACAGTCAACAAGGGGGAATATATTTAACAGTTTTCACCAGAGGGGGCAAGAGGTCTCACCTTGTCAGGCAGATTTTAACAAAATCCTTGGCGTTATCTGAGAACCCGTCAGGCAGGGAGGGCATCAACCCCCTTCGAGCGCCAATGTAGAACAAGGCGGCCATCTTGTCCATGTGTGCCAGCGGTGGTTTCCCTGTGGCCATCTCAAACACTGTGCAGCCCACGCTCCATATGTCCGACTTCCTGCCATATCCTGTCTCATTGATAACCTAGGGATGGGCGGAACATGTTGTATGGTGTGAAAATAGATTTCCAAGGCACCCCAAATCTTTTAGTCTTTATTCTACTGACGCCTACAGATCTCGATTCAGGTCAAACTTGAGCTTGTCTTTGGCCTGTAATGTCAGAATAGATGGATTTGCATAAAAGCGATTCAAGTTTAGTTAACCAGTGAAGCTTCCTTCATAAGTCAAGATATTGTCATGGTGCTCTGGGGAAGCTCAGCTCAGATGGCGGTTTTTCAAGAATGAAACATCACCTAAATCCATATCTACCTCTGGTGCCATCCAATACGGTGTGCCATGGACAGACTTGAGCAGGTCTCCGCTGTTGCTGGCGGTGTGGTTGAGGCAGCTGAGGCGCCGCGCACAGCCGAAGTCTATGAGCTTGACGACGCCGGTGGGCATCAGCATGACATTGTTCCCCTTCAAGTCGCGGTGGATCACCCTGTTCAGGTGCAGGTAGGCCACCCCTTCCATGATTTGATGGGTGTACAGGGCCAGGACACGCTCCGGGAGAGGACCGAATCTGAGGGGAGGAAGGGGGATTGTGTGTTAAAGTCATCAGTAAAGGACATTTTTTTTATTAATTATTTTTTGACAATGTTAAAATTGGTAAAATATGTTGTTTTTTCTCAAATCAGCCTAACCTGTGCAGGATGCTAGCGATGGATCCTCCTGGGACGTACTCCATGAAGATGGAGACCACATGCTGACGGAGCGAGGTCCCCAGGAAGCCAACGATGTTACCGTGTCTAAGGGTTTTAAGCAGCTCCACCTCCCCCTGCAGACGGCCATACTCCCTTTCTGCCGCCTCGGGGTCGGAGGTGTCCAAGCTCACCTGCTTCACAGCTATCAGCTGGCCCTGACTGGTCAGACCACAGTATACCTGGTGAGGAGACACAGATGTTTGCCAGGGATAGTTGAGCATCTATGCCTGTTGTACATGTTTTCAGTGTTTGTTAATTTATTGTTTATTAGTATTGTTAATCTACAGCGCATGATTATATAAATAGGTAGATGGCACATTTATATGGCAGGAATAGTGACTGAATAGTGACAGTACATCCAGAAAAATGTAGGTAGGGTTGTTCCCTGAGCACACATGTAAACTTTCTTCAGCCTCATTAAAGCTTTTAAGAGTACTGATTGTCGGCTCACAGGTGAGGTTGCCTTTTCTATCAACATCTTGATTTTGTCAGTAGAAATTAGTATGCTTACCGTCCCATAGGCTCCCCTGCCAAGCACTTCCCCCTTTGTCCATGTGATGGTGCCATCTACTACCAACCCTGAGCCACTGAGCGCTGCATTATCTGTTGAAATGACCTGCGACACGATGCACAGAACGAAGCATTACAAAGGAACTTTGTGAGACGGCAACGACTGTTAACATGCAGGGTGCAACTGAATTATCCAAACAACTGAGAAGTAGTCAGACTCTACAAAAAACATCAGGATCACTTTGAAGCTTTAGTGGGACTGGGATCATTTTGGTTTCCCAGGGTTGAGGTGATGCGTTTAGATAAAATATTTCAGTATGTGTATGTGAGAAATGTCACTGTTTGCATGCATTTTGGATGAAATATTATGGTGTGTCATTTTTTGTAATTTTGTGCACTAATGAAAAAGAAAAAGCAGATAGATTAAAAGTATTTGAATGTGTGAAATAGGCGTGGGATTTTTAAAAATCATGGTCATGCTATTAAATAATTCATCAAAACAGGTGGTTGTGATTATGGGAAATGTTTCTTCCTTTTTCTAAATAACGCTTTTGTTCTTTTTGACCAAAGCGTTTGCCAACAGTGTTTGTTTACCTCAGGACAGTTATTTCTTCCCATCGCAGCATCTTCTCTGCTGGACTCCTTTCTGCTCGATTCAAAGTTTTCAGGACACAGGCCTACAGACACATCCCTCTCGTCCAATGAGATCAGCTCCTCAGCCAGGCACTGCAGCAGCTCGTCAGTAAGCGGCCCCTCCCCCACCTCGTCCAGAAACTTTTGGTAAACTGGCGACATGGTGCGGCTGCTGCTAGCAGATGTCCAGGTGTTGATCTTGGGCTGCAGGGGGCTTTGAGATGACACGGGCTGAGGAACTGGTCCGTCTGGGTCTCCTGTTTCACTTTCGGTGTCTGATGAATTCCCCATTGTTCCTTGCGTATTCACCTGCATATGATGACTATAATATTCAGCATGAGAGTGTGACGTTTGCGTAGCTATCGTCTTATCAGGTTTTAATGTTTCAGACCCATACCTAGATACCGCCTCCTCTATGATAGATAACATGTGATGTTCGCCCTCATCTTGAGCACTGTTGGGACAAATCTCACCATCCTCACCTAGAGCTAAGTCAGCCTTTGTGTGCCATTCCAGCTTGGGCACTTCCTCCATTATATGTGTGTCATTCCTCGGTACAGGTGTGAGGCGAGGTTTCACTCTGGAGGAAACAGGTTTTGGTTTGCCCTTGGTTGAAACCACCATCTTCTCCACTGGGGTTCTCCTTAGCTTGTTACACTCTGGTTGTTTCTTTAAAGGTCTGTATTTGACTTTGTGGCTTTGCTGTGTCTTCCTAGATGGAGCGGACTGCACTTGTCTGTCTTTAAGCTTCTCGGAGGAGCTGGAGACTCTGAGGTTATCATAGACTGGGCCAGCAAACATCTCATAGATGGCTGGTCCCTCATCCCCTCTTTGTATCTCCTGAAACATGTCTTTGTAGGTGATGTAGTCCACAGCGGATTTAGACCTAGGCGTCCCGGCTACACTGGCTCTCTTCGGCTGCCGGGCGCTTTTCAGGTCCCTTACTGGTGGATGTTTCTGCGCTCTCTTCTTGTTGTTCTGCTTGTCAGGATTTGCTCTTTTGCCGTTTGGGTGTTGTAGCTCAATAACCTTCTTTCGTGGTGATGGGGTGTCGCTGTTATGCTGAGCACCCTTAACAGAGTTGAGCTTTGATTTTACTTTACTGACTGTCGCCTCTCCACTAATAGTCAGATCAGGGCTTTTCTTGGTCTTGGCTTTGACTTGTGTGGGAATGGATGTGGACCTCACATTGCTTTTGGACTTGATCCGATTTAGGATGCTTCGCTCTTTGTGTGCCAAAATGTTGAAAGACTGGTTAGTTTGGATATTTGCTCGTAGTTCATAGTTCATGCGGGTTCTCCTCTCTTTGTTCCAGACAGGCTTGATAGGTTTGATCATCCTCTCATCTTTCTGGGGATCCTCTCCAGTCAGTGTGAGGTTTACAGTCGGAGTGAACAATTGATTCTTCTCCACAGCAGCAGCACCAGTATTCAACTTTACATCCACAACACTACCTGGAATTGGTCTGTCTACATGGGACTTATTCACTGCAGTAGTTTCTTCATTTAAGGAATCCTTCATGGTTCTCTCTGCCTGTTTCCCAGCCTGTAGTTCATTTCTATAATTCCCCTCAGAGCATGCAATAGCGACATGCTGGCCATGATTCTGATCAAAGGTGATCCCATGATTAATGTCATTCTCAGCTTCAGTTTCTTTAGTATGGTTCATAGTGTCTTCTTGTTTTTCACCGTGAAATTGTATTGTTTTTTCAGTATTGGGAGGATCTTTTGCATGACTGATAGGCTCTCCATCCTGGATATCTGCCGGGCTGTGAATCAGCGCTACATGACGGATAATGTTAACACGCTGTCCCATCTTTGCCTTCCCAACCCCACAGTCACCTTCAGCCTCACTGTAGCTCACAGCTTTCAAATGCTTTGACAACTCCAGCTCTAAACGCAACCTGTCTTCGATTGTCTTCGTATAGACGTCTTCTGAAGTCCTTTCATGAACGTCCCTCTCGTCTTCCTCTTCCTCATCTTCCAGATCAATGGAACTCTGGCTACTGCTGCTGGACCCGCTTTCCTCACTGCCACCCCTAGTGGTGGGAGGGCCAATTCGTGGGCTGCCCCAGGACAGCCTCTCTCTCCTCAGCTGGGTCCTGGAGCTGAGGGGGCTCCGGCTGATGGGCTTCAGGGGAGCATGGTGCTTGAATCCAGGCAGAGCTGCTCTGTCCCTGGGCCTACCATCCAGGGGAGCCAGGAGCTTGGGGGTCCGGGGAAGGGCACTGGGGCGCAGGGCAGGCATGGAGCCCTGTGGGAGTTACAGAGGAATATGACAGCAGCTTGTGATTCAGTGGCTATTATATGGAGGAAATAAAACAAAGAATGTAATTTATATGAAGAGGCAAATGGATGAAGCTGAATAAGGATGAATGCCAGTATTGCTATGTGGTTGAAACCCACCTTTCTTCCATTTTCATTCCTGTCAGTCTCATGAGAACCGAGGCCTGCAGATAGGAAGGGATGATGGATTTACAAACACATGGATACAAGTATTATCAGCATAGCTAAAAGAATTAGGCTTTGTCTGAATTCTTCTGCAACATTAATCCAGTTTCCTCAGTAGTCATACCACAATGGCTTAGTCTAATGCTTCATTTTAAATACTTTTATAATGCTGCTGTTGCATGAGAAGAATTTTTACTCCAAATTTGATTTATTTTAATTGATAATTGTAAATCATTGGTCTTTTATGGGCCGAGATGATCCTAGAGCACAAGAAATCCCTTCAGAAACCATTCTGTATAATTAAACGATGCACGATCCCCAATCTGAAAATAAGGCTGCTTCTTAATTCCTAAAAAGAAAAAATTAAACTTGATGGGAAAACAGTGATAATTTTATACTTGGGTCTATTGGGTTAAGTTGTATATTCTTACGGGTCTGGATGTGCGCCCTGGCCTGGAGCAGAGTGTTTGAATCCAGGAGCGGTTCCATGATGCTGGGGGCCGATTGGCTGAGCTGGCAGGGCTGGACCACCGACAGCAGGCCCGGGGACGACGGGCATCCAGCAACCACACTCTTTGTTCTTGGCCTGTGAGGGACAAGGATCACAATCAAAGAGGTCAAGGATTCGGGTTTTTTTGGTACACACAACATGCATTTATTTCTAACCAAGATTACTGTTTTCCTGCCTTTTTTGTCTGATTTTTGTGTTGTCATTTTTCACTGGAAAGGTAATACGCAAGCCAAGCAGTGACACATTTATTGTGTTTTTACAATATACATCAACAATGGAGAGAAATACACCGCTCACCCGGTATCAGACTTGGCTGAGGTGCTGGAGCTACAGGATATCAAACTGAATGAAAAAAGCATCCGCACACTCAAATCTGTGCAAGAATCTTTATAATATGCAAGCTTTCGGTCAGAGACCTTCTTCAAGGCCTTTTCATTCAGTTACAATATACATCAACAACAGCAAAAATTACTTAATGTCGCTTTAAACTGGATTTCCTAAATAATTCCTCTTGGCAGTGGAGCTGAAATACAGAAAGCTTGTGAAAAGTAGGACTTGTACAAACGCTACACTTGTGTCCACCTGAGTGCGGCTGTGTACCTGTTTCTGGGCGGTGCAGGCAGGCAGGGGCTCCTGGTCCTCAGTAAGCCAGAGGAGGCAGCGGGATCCAGATGGCTCCAGTGTCTGCTCCTGTCGCTCAGGCTCGGCAGAGACAAACCTCCTCTGGGGAAGAGAGGAGGGGAGAAGAGAAGAGTTGTTTAACATGAGTTGAAGCTCAATAAGAGGCACTTGAAAAGAGTATGTACTTAGTGGGGAGTGTGTTGAGGCTCGGCTGAGAAATGCTGATTGACATTATCACAATGAGAAGAAAATGAAAAATGCTGATGAGAATAATTGCTCAGTGCTGAGCATTAAGCCACAAAACGCTCAATTACCTCTCTCTCTTTTTCCCTCCATCTCTCTGTCTTTCTAGAGGTTGATGCTATGAAATAAGAGACTTGCTCAAAGAGCTTTATTCTCCTTGGATATCTGGGGCTTGATTCAGTGGTGAGAGCGCCACACAACAGACAATAGGCTGATTCACCAAGTCTCTCTCTCTCTCCCTCTCTGTCTCTGTTGCTTTCTCTCTCTCTCTCTCTCTCGACCCTGTTTGGGTAGAACAGGTTGTCCTTGGGACACGGTGACAGGTGCCTCCATACTGGTTTGTAAGTGCAACCGGATACGACAGTATTCTACTGTTGGTGTAAAAGAGAGGGAGTTGTTGACTAGCCTGGGGAGAGTGTGTACTGTGTATACAAGTGTGTGTGTGTTGGGTATTGTACATCTGTATGTGTGTACACAACTGTTTGTGTTTACTGTGAACAGATGTTGATGTTTGTGCTTGTGTGAGCACCATCAATACTATCAGGTCAGTATCACCACTTTTAATATTACTGTATTGTTTATTTAATTTACAGCTACCCTAATACACATAACAACTGCATGTGTATGTGTGTGTGTGTGATTGCATGATTTCAGCCTACCCACCTGCTTCCCTTCCCTGCTTCCTGGTAGGCTTGCCTGATGTCTCTCAGGGTTTCCATGGCGTTTTGGAAACAGAAGGGGATCCCCTTATCTGCAACACACACACACACATACACTTAGGCCCATTGTATCCTCCCAGTATTCACCCTTAGGCACTCATCTAAGATAAAACTGGAGTTAGCCCCGCCCTCATAGAAGCCAAACTTTGCCATCTGCACTCAACAAGTTTGTTTAGAATGGTTAAAAAGGTTTCACTGATGTCAAACGAAAACCTTGTATCTCTAAAAAAAACAATCCATCTTTTCAGGAATCAAGAAAAATAGCCCTGACTTTAGATTGTGGCTTTCTGAAATCATACGGTGGTTTTTGAACCGGTCTCATGGGTTGTAGGATCATGAAACTTAAAGAACCATGTTAGTTGGAGTCATCTGGAGTTCATGTAGAGTCAGTCGACAGGCTGTGAGCATACTAGAATGCAAATTCACACCATAACATACAGGAATGAGGCTCGTGCCCCAGACCAGTAGGGTATACTTGAGTATACTTGACTGCTGTTTTTTTTACAGGAACTTGGCCATTTCTCTGCTTTCAATTTTTAGCAAGTGAGAAAAAATTTGCACTCATCTGATCTGACTATAACATGGGAAGAAAATCCCATGTTATGGTATAATAAACTACTGTAAGATCAATTTAACAAACAACAATTTAACTCCATACAATGCAATATGCAATAATTGTCAAATAATGAAAAAAAAAAACTGTACAGTGAAGTTACAAGTCAGAGGAAGTTCAGTGTATTATCCATATACAACATGACATTCAAAGAAAACAAAGGACATTACCTGTTTCTGAGCCTGTTAGTCCAATCTACCATCATATTACCAGTTAAATGATGAAGTGAGGACTGGACAACCTCTCTCTGTCTCTCTCTCTCTCTCTCTCCCTCCCTCCCTCTGTCTCTGTTTGTTTCTGTATCCCTCTCTCTGTTTCTCTACCTTTGTGTAAGACTAACAATTACACCTTCATCCTCCCTTTGCTCTCTGTATTTTCTCTAGGCTGTTTCTCTCTGTAACACAAATAGTTTCCCTGTCTCTCTTCCGATCTCTTCCACTCCCTCTCTCTCTCTCTTTCGACCATGCTGTTGTGACCGAGTTAAAAGTCAGGCAGGTTTCTCAGCTGAGAGGTTGTATTGTGCGTGACCCCTCCCTCCTGCCATCCTTCCCTTTCACCTCCCTCATTCCCTCTTTCCCTCCCGCACACCCACTCACCCCCCTCTCTCTTCTCCCCCTCTCCCCTCTCTCCCCTCCCTCCTGAAGGGTGGTGATTTGGTCTGGTGGCCTATTTGGAAGCCTGACACAACCAGGATAGGTCTTTGACACTATACTCTCATAACAAAATCTAAAACTGTCATTCTCTCATCTACCTCAACTAGTTAATTAACATCCAAGAATAAAACAAGTGCTGTCTTACTCTGTCTGTCTCTCTCTGTCTGTCTCTCTCTCGCTGTCTCTCTCTTTTTGTCAATGTGTAGACTGGTGTCTTAATTCTCAATAATTTAGCACTTGGAAGAAGGCACTTTTATGCCTGAAACTACTGTTTATGTCTGTTCTGTTGCTGCTGCTGTGTCACAAACAAATCCCCCCTTTAAGATCAATGGAAGTGATTTTGTAACCCTTGTCTACAGAGTCTGTAAAAAAAAACTTTTAATAGCTTCCTGGGTCATCACTCTGATTTCATAGTTTCAGTCAACAGTCCACACTCCTTACCTTGGCTGATGACTTTATGGTGGTCAGATAGAGGAGGGCAATCTGGAGACTCCAGCACTTCCTGGAGAGAAGACACATGAGCAAATACTGCCTCAACATTGCTGGCATGATCAGTATAAGCACATAGAAAATCTGTCTTCAGACATTGAGATTGCTAGACATCCTGCAGTACTTATGCAGGATAGACAGAAGCGCAGAGGGACTTTAGAGAGTCCAAGACAGTTCAATCTTGTTTCTTTCAGTTGAGAAATATTTCTAAAATGGGTTTTTCTGTCCTTTTCTGACTTGGAAAAAGTTATTCATGCCTTTATTTCATCCCATATTGACTACTGTAACTCCCTGTATTCTTGTCTCAATCCATATCATATAACTCCCATACTAACCAACTTTCTCTGGCTTCCAGATGATTTTGGTATTGATTTTAAGATTTTATTGATTACTTTTAGAACAATAAATGACTTAGCCTCAGCCGTTGAAATTTAGATTTTAATTACCTATGTACAAAACCGTCATCTTAGATCTACAGACAAAGCTCTCTTGATGGTTCCCAAGTCTAGATTAAAGTCAAAAGCGATCAAGCATCTGCACTCAAGGTCCCTAAAATTTGGAACCGCTTACCTGAGGGAATATAAGAAGCTAACTCACTCTCCTTTTAAGACACAATTTTTATAACTGTACTTTTAACTGGTAACATAATTCATTTTATATATAGATTTGTTTGTGGTCCAGTATGGTCAATTCCTTTTTGTCGTTTCCAAGTTTGCATTTGCTGTATTCCTTTTCTGCTGCTGTTTTATTTTATGTAAAGTGCTTTGTAACAAAAGTGCTATACAACTGAAGTTTATTATTGTGCTTGCCGTAGGCAAAGCACAATCTTATTATCTCACATACTTATTATTTTTCCACACAAAATTTGGGCACGCTACTCCTCCTACAGTTTTTACACTACATAGACATGTGAGACATCAAAACGTGCAGCTTATTGAGGAATGGTGTGCTATTACTTTTCTAAGACATTCGTCGCGGGGTTTTTGAGATATTCGCGATTAAGTGCAATTTTTTTCCCATTGACTTGAATGGGACTTTTCAAGAAGCAGCTGTAGCTCAGAAACCGTAAGAGCTAAAGTTCCCAAACTTGGTGGACAGGTTCAAAGTGTCCCCTTGTACCCTGATCTAAAAAATTACACCAATTGACTTAATGGTGGCGCTATAACAGCCCTTTTTACATTTTGGTCCATAACTTTTGAACCGTAGCCTGTAGAATCAAAATCTTTTTTCCCTGGATTCCCTGGGTCCATACGCATCTACTCATATAGGCCACGCCCATTTCCGCCTGAAAGTTTTTCCCGCAATTTTGAATTTTGTCCAAAACAGTTTTTTCGCTACTATTCCTACGAATTTTGTCCAATCTTCACCAAATTTGGCACACAGCATGTCTAGACTGTCCTGCACAAAAGTTATCGAGCCGTTCTTTGATATTCCGTACCGTTTTGATGTTATGGGCTTCCAGTTTGATGACATGTTGTGGGCGGGGCCTATGATTTAAAAATCGGTATAACTCATGAACGCATTATGCTATCCCATCCAAATTTGGTACAGTTGTGCACGTGTCATGTCTCAGCCGACCTGTAAAAAAAATTTTGTGTAATTTTGACCGGACTTTCCACTGGACATCCTTTTCCTGTCACAACGCTCACAAATCTTGCTGCTGTTTGCACATTGCTGTACACAGGTGTAATTACCATTAAATGACTGATTCTACTTCCATTACAACTACTGCTGCTCCACCTGGTGGCCTATTCATGGCACTGTTGATTCTCCCTGTACTGTAGTATTGTGTTTATGGCACCAGGGGGGGCCCCAAAGGCACTTTCAGCACAGCTCCATCTGGTGGCCTATTCATGACACTGTTGATTCTCCCTGTACAGTGGCAGCCCTATTGAAATAGTACTGTTAACATTGAAGACTTGTATTCAGTCATTTCTGATAGTCACTGCCACCCAATTATTCTAAAGTTTTTCTAAAGTGATCCAATCATTTGCTGTAGTCAAATATGACCATCTACAGTGTATTTCACTGTGTAACATACACACATCTCTACTACTACTACTAGTAGTACTAGGCCTACTACTACTAGTAGTAGTACTAGGCCTACTACTACTGCTACTACTGTTACTGCTACTACCACTAGTGCTACTTGATAGTGCTGCTAATACTACTACTACTTCTAATAGTGATACTACTACTACTACTACTATTTCTAATACTGCTAGTACTACTACTACTACTTCTAATACTACTATTACTACTACTGCTAGTAGTGCTATTGTCTAGTTGTAGCGTTCCTACTACTGTTCAGTTACACATTTTAACTACAAACAGTGAAACGCCTAGTACTGTAGTAGCCTACTACTACTACTACTATTACTGCAGCTACTACAGTGTCAGCAGACTCTCTACTACACTCCTGCTGGTTTAGACTTGCACTGTCTTTCAGTCCTTTACTGTTTCTACTGCTACTACTACAACTATAGCTATGAGCTACTACTGCAAACAGCAGATCAAAATACTCAAAATGTACAGACATTTAAACACTTTGTCATCAATTCAACTGTCTTCAACCTGTCTTGCTGAAGCAAGCCCACACATTTTCTTCAGAAAATGTAACCTTTTCTAGTCTATTTCAATTCAAAGGGGCTTTATTGGCATGGGGAACACATTCTCTCTCTCTCTGTGGCTCTCTCTCTCTCTCTCTCTCCGTGGGTCACAGTCTGTCTTCTCCTGGAGCCAGGTCTGCCTGTGGTAGTCTCAATGTCAGTGCTTCGACACAGCCAGCAGATGGCGACAAACTTAGCAGCACTCTAGCAAAGGCCAGTTCGAAGCGACTGTTGCGTGGACGGCAAGCACAATTAAATTTTCTTTAGAAAATTTAGCCTTTTCTAGTTAATATTATTACCATATAAACACATATAGAGCCTAGCTTGCCCCCGTGAACCACCTGCCCTTCCCCTCCAGCCAGCCAGCTGCCCTGCTTGTCTGCCCCTTGTAAAAAGATCCCCATCATACAGTAGTGAGGCAGCCGGGGTTCAGAGTCAGCCTCACAGCACACCCCTGCTCCACACTAAGACACACATGCACACGCACACACACACTCAGACGCTACTCTAACACAGCCAAGTACTTCTTCCATATATTTGTCTTCTGGGTGGCCGGTCACTTGGCCTGCCAGTCTTTCTGTTTGTCTGTCTCTCTGAGTGTGTGTCTGTTAATTGCGGCCACTTGAGAGCCATAGCCAGGTTGTGGCTCTGAGCGAACTCCTCTCCTCCTCTACTTACACACACTTGTTTAAATACTACACTAATTACACAAGGCTAACACCCGGGCCGTGTCAGTCAGGCTCCATTGATTTAATGCAGCGTGGTTTGTATAGAACTGAGCTCTCCGGGTGGATTAGGCTCGCTGGGGATTGTTTCGAACGTGGTAACGGAAACACAATTGGTTATTGTTTTCGACCGTCAACTCAGTTAATGTGGTTTAAACTAATTATGCATTTTGACAACATATGGCCAAAAATCAATGTAATGGCACAAAATGGCAAAATTGTAGATACTGATCTGATTTGCATGACAGACATAATAGATGCTCTCTCTGATTTCCACAACAGACACAATAGATGCTCTCTCTGATTTCCACAACAGACACAATAGATGCTCTCTCGTAAGTTTAGATCAAAGGCGGACGTTAAGGATTTTTGACTGACTAAAACAGAATTCATGTATGTCATTCCCTATGAGTTCAACCAATTACTGTATACATGACCAACTCTCTCCCAAAGCTCAAAACAAGAGCGGCAAGACTCTTGATGTCATCATGATATAAGAGTAACATTTTCATGGATTTTCTTCTGGACTGGTTTGCCATTTAAGCCACATGTGCTGCCACTTACCCCAGTGTGGCTGTGCAGTAGTAAGCGGTGGTGGTGGGTCGGTGTCGGACTCGGGGAGACAGCTGTCAACTGACTAGCGTGAAGGCTCTCGAAGTCCAACTCCAGGTCCAAATCTGCAAGCTCCGAGTCCAACTCCTGGCACAAGTATTTGTCCAGGACGAGGGGTGGGACTGAGGCAGCATCTGCACCAGAACAGAAAAGCCGATTTTAACCCTTTGTGGCTTATACTGATATCTCAAGAGGGAAAATGTGTGCACGGTTGCACAGGGTCCAGAGGTGTGGAAAGCCACTGTTGACACAGGATTGAACAACAAGAGGGTGGGGCATTAGATGTAGTAAATAAGTCCCAAAACAACTCTTTCTGCCTTTCTCTGTGTTTCTCTCTCTGCTTCTCAGTCTCTCTGTGTCTCCTGGTTTCTGTCTCTCTGTCTCACACTCAAACTCACACATTCTTATGCACATAAGCACCTCAGAAGGCTCTTAGCAGCACGGTCGCTCACACACACACACACACACACACAAACAAGCCTTTCTCACACGCTCACACGCTGCCATATAAGAGCAGGCTTTGAGGGCAACTGCTCAGGTTTTACTACGTAAAACAGGATTATGAATGAACTGGGTATACTGTGTGTGTGTTTGTGTGTTTGTAAGAGAGAGAGAAAGAAAGAGTGTGTGCATGCACATATGCATGTGAACAGGAGGTGTGGTTGTATGTGCATATGTGCTACATAGAAACTTTGCATTCAACACGTGGCTTAATGAGTAACTGACCAATAGGAATCAGTAACCAAAGTCTGTGATGTGAGGGACGGAGGGGCGGGATTGTTCAAAAATCTGTGATTTTTTATTGGCTGGATTTTTTATGTACACCTCCTGGTGCACGATTAAGACGAAACTAAAGATTTTCTGTTTTCCAGGAACTAAAAATACTGAGATTTTGATATAAAAATACAACAACTTATTTTTTTTCCCAATACAATGTTAACACACTCGTATGTTGGAGTTTTATTTGTTTTAGCAGACACCTGTATTTCTGAAATATCTGTGCATCATTTTGTGTCTCTTTCAAAATGGCAACTGTGGCATGGGTTCAGTTTTAGTGGATGTGAAACGGCTTTATTTGGGAAAGCATCAAAGACTTTTGTTGACTGCATAATCATAATCAGATTATTCTGATTATTGTGAAAGTAACATGAGAATGTCCAATAAGTGGATAATCCTTATTTTCCTAAAGCGTAATCACATGCATTGTGCTGGAATTAAGATCAGTATTTTCCCACGATTTTGAAAAGTGAACGACAAACACTGTATGTCCAGTTCCAATGAATCAGGCTAATTTATATACTGTACGCTTGTTACATCCAGGTGTGTTTAAGTGTATGTCAGTGTGAGAGTGCCTGATCCATTCATAGTGCATGTTTGTGCTTGTGGCCACTGAATGAGTGTATTCTTGCAGTTTCCATGCTTGTTTGTGTGTGTGTGTGTGTGTGTGTGTGTGTGTGTGTGTGTGTGTATGTGTGTACCTGTGTGTTTGAGAGCCTCAACCATCATATGAATGATCTCTTCCTTCAGGGGGCTGTTGATGTTAACGGCATAGTGGAGAGCAGAACAACCACTGTGGTCTCGTACACGCAGGTCACTGTATGGGGAGAGAAAGAGACAGAGATAAAACTAGTGTCAGTGTGTTTCTGCGTCAGGAATCTTCAAATTTTAAAAGTTTTTTTCCTTTTACACACACAACTGCTTTTGTTACTGCTGTTCCTACTGGCTAGGCAAAATTTCTTTAATTGCTCTACTAAGCTCAGTCTAAATTATGCAGAAGGGCCTTGGGAAGGCTTTTCTCAACATAGCATAATTAATAATTCTTGCATATTTTAATGCCAGTTGTATAAAAGCCAGACATACAGCAACACTAATACATGACTGGATGCTCATCATCGATGTTGCCCAAAAGTTCCACTGCAGCTTTTCTGCACCGACAAACAAGGAAATGAGGCAATTTGTCTCTCACCATAGATAATTAATGGACTCCTGGCAACTGCTTGAGGCCTCCACCTAAGGTAAGTGTGTGTGCGAGTGCATTTAATCGCTTGCTTGCCTGTTTGTACATATTAATGCGCATGTGTGTTTGTGTGTGTGTTCTTACGCTGAGACATCCAGCAGTTCCTTAACCACCTCCGCAGGTCTGTGTTCCCACGGCAACGGCGTCACTAGGCCCTCAAACAGGTCAATGTCCCTGACAGCAAGCATCACCGCTGTCACCCCGTCACTGTTAGGAACGTTCACATCCACCATGTCTGTCTGCGCCTGACACACACACACACACACACATTACACACATTACACACATAAATACCTGCACACATACAAACACACATGAGCCTACATACACACAGGGTCTGGACTGTAGCTTCCTCTCATCAAACCTCTCATCAAGCCTCACGATGCACAGCTGCACTATGGTCAGCCGTTTGGCTCAAGTTTAGGATTGGTACCTGAGGAGCAAGTTTAACTTATTTCTTTAACTGTGTAGACATGCACGCATGCACACACACACACACACACACACACAGTCTTACTTATGTCACTTTTGGGGTATTTACATAGACTTACATTCATTTCCTGGAGACTTACCCTAACCCTAACCATAACCATAACCACTAAACCTAACCCTAACCTTAACCACTGACCCAAAAATCAGCTTTTTACCAATTGGGGACACGGCTTTTGTCCCCAATTGCACAAGCCGTCCCCAATCAACTGGTCTTAAGTCTGGTTTGTGTCCCTGAAAGTGACTTAAGTCATACCCACACACACACACGTACACACACATACATACACACACACACACACACACACACACACACAAAACCCGAAAATTTAGCAGATTGGAGTTTTAGTTATAAAATCATTTTTCAGAGTTAGAGCTGCTCTGGAGGCAGAAATAATCAGTGGGTGGAGACAAAGAACCACAATTTTTCATAGCACAAGTCAGCTAACTGGCTAGCTAACTATCTTCTATCTACATAGCTATAGGCTAATATGGCTAGTTTGAACTTGGAAGGTCAGCTAGGCTAACTAGCTAATCTAGATAACTCTGCAAAATGTTTGTAGAACTAAAACTCCAATCTGTCAAAACTAAGCAATGGTTAGACATATTAATATTTGTTCTTCAAATCATCATTGTCAAATGTAACACCTAACAGAAGTCCATGTGCAAAAACATGAATTCAATGGCCAGGCACAGATGGAAAGCCCACAGCCACACACTATTCACACACCACCTGCTATTTAGACTCTGCTCTTTGTTAGAAAAGCACCTGATGATATGTATCACATTTCCAGTTACACAATCTCATACAAGGACACAAGGAGATTGGTAGGCCTGTATGTTGGCCTGAGCTGATGAAAGACTAAGGGGGAGTCCAAATGTGGCTACCAGTCATTTCAGAAAGTTCATGAGATGTGTGCAACGTTCTCTTATGTTTGTTTTCTTACATAAGAGGTTTGTGCATCTTTATTGGCTTAGCCTCATGAAAATATACTGTCATTTGGAGATCCACTAGAAAACAGCACACTCTTGTTTTTAATGGGAAACCTTAGTTGTTTAGCTGTTATCCTTGACACCTTTACTCACTGGGGAAATCCAAATGAGTAAACATTGATGGGTGTGGAGTGTGAGCCAGCCTCACCAGTAGTTGCTGCAGGGAGTGCAGGTCTCCCTGCCAGGCGGCCTGCAGCAGCTGAGCCTGGGGAGGCAGCTGAGGCCTGGACATCCACCCCAGCAGCTTCCCCTGGAGCTCAGGGGGACAGATGTGAAGTGCTGTCTGGTGGCAACAGTTACACCCGGTCACATCAGCCCCTCTCCTCAGCAGCAGCTGCACCGCCTGTTGACAGCAAAACAATAAAAAACTGTAAATGAAGCAAAAAATACAGAAATAGCAGACTTTGGATTTTGCAAAGCTAGAGGTTTTCTGCAAGTGTTTTTTACAGGAAGTTCTGTCAAAAACATATAAACTGCATGAGAAACAAACGTGCCTGAATTCTCTGCCTTCATTTATTTTTTCCAAAACAAAGACAGCATCATCAGTATCATGCAACTATAGGTGGTCAATTTTCATAATATCAGTTAGTAATATAATATGAATGAGCATGGTCTGAAGCCTTTGAAACGTGTCAGTTTTCTTTGCTTCACTCATATATTTGCGGCTCTGAGTGTCCCCCTGTGGCCTTCCCCGCTACCGGTAAGTCATATGTTTGTTTTGAGAATGGCTCCCCAAGAGGATGCAGAGGAGTTATATAAAAAACAAGAGGCAGATCACATGGATCTCATACACACAGACACATGTTATTGCTGTTGTCAAGAAAAGTACTGTCACGTGCGTTGTCACAAATCTCTCTCTCTCTCTCTCTGCCTCTCTAACACATCATAATATTATTGTTCACCTGTAGTAATTTTCCAGGGAACAACAGGCTGAGGTCATATCTACTAGTTTACATAACTACTAGGTTACCAAAGCTACATCATGTTTACCAGTAAAATGACTGGAAATTGAGTGTCCTCTGGCACCCATTGTAATGTTATCACACAGTGTGTATTAAAGATAATCTGTGCAGCATTTTCTTAACTAAATAATTTCCAAATAAAGTGAAATAACAACCATTGGCAATTTGGCCCCTTTGAGTTGCTTTCTGTTGGCAAATTTAGTGATTTTGATGTACCAGTCCATCATCTACAGGAAGAAGCTTTTTCATAGGGAGCTGAGCCCAGAAATCCAATGGAGAAAAAAAAAATTACAAAGCAGATGAATGGAGCTACTGTTGTTCTGTACTGTAGAGTTTCAGATCACAGTTTCAGTGTAATATAAATGTTCTGCTTCACATGAGAATCTCAGTTTTTATCTACTTATACCTCACATTATATGTTTAATTTAACATAAAGTATGAGTCTGAAAGACACTGAGGTTTTTGTATTATGTTCTATTCTATTCTATTCTATTGTATTCTATCCTATTATGTTCTGCTTTTCTTTTCTGTTCTGCTCTACTCTGTTCTGTTCTGTTCTGTTCTGTTCTGTTCTGTTCTGTTCTACTCTGCTCTATTCTGTTCTGTTCTGTTCTGTTCTGCTCTGTTCTGCTCTACTCTGTTCTGTTCTGTTCTGTTCTGTTCTGCTCTGCTCTGCTCTTTTCTGTTCTGTTCTGTTCTGCTCTACTCTGTTCTATTCTGTTCTGTTCTGTTCTGCTCTGCTCTGCTCTTTTCTGTTCTGTTCTGTTCTGCTCTACTCTGTTCTATTCTGTTCTGTTCTGTTCTGTTCTGCTCTACTCTGTTCTATTCTGTTCTCTTCTATTGTATTCTGTTCTATTCTGTTCTGTTCTTTTCTGTTCTGTTCTGTTCTGTTCTGCTCTACTCTGTTCTATTCTATTCTGTTCTGCTCTTTTCTGTTCTGTTCTATTCGATTCTGTGCCTTTTTCCATTCATTAGTAGTATCAGTCAATAACAACCATTTCAACAAGATACCATCTAATCAATTGGGGCACGGTCTCTTTTTGTGCAACTGAAACACACAACAATAGACTTCAATTTGAACCCATAACCAACCCGCCCCCTCCCCAAACACCCACCCCCACACACACACACACACACACACACACACACACACACACACACACACACACACACACACACGCACACACAGACACACACACACACACATACACACACACACACACACACACACACTCCCCCCCACTTACCTCAGTCATGCCCCTCTGGCAGGCGGTGATAAGGTCTTCAGTGTTGGGGACGTTCAGCTCTTGCCCCAGGCTCAAACCCAGTTCCTCCTCTTCCTCCTCCTCCTTTTCCTCCTCCTGCTCTCCTCTCAGCATCTCTTCCATGCTCCTCCACCTCCTCTCTCTCTTCTCACTTCTCTCCATAGTCCACAACTTTGCTGCCAGATCTGTGTGAATGGCAGCCAGAGTGTAGAATAGTGAGTCAGACGAGCTTTGTGCTTCTTGTAGCTGTGGGAAAAGCTGTAGAGTGAATAATGAATGAATGGATCAGAGGACAAAATTACACACTGACTAAATTACTATAAAGAGCATCAATACATCTTATCAGCGTCTTTTCTCTCAAGGTTTTAGGTTGTGTGTGTGTCTGAGGGCAGATTCCCATCATTATTGTGATGTTAGTCTGGTGATGTAAGTCTCTAATGATCCGTTGGTCCCAGCAGACACAGAGAGCGCGTGATAGGATTTTTTTCTCTCACATCATTACTGTTGGTGAGTCATCATCCTAATGTACATCATTATGTAGCATTATGAGCTGGTTGGCTAATGACTGAGTGGATGGGTGCATGCGCAGGTGCATACACAGGTGCTTGCCTGTGCATGTGTGTGTGTGTGTGTGTGTGTGTGGGGGGGGGGGGGGGGGGTCTGAGGGCTGTCCTACTGGTTTAATGAATGAGAGATGTAATAGAGCAACAGTCAGGACAGAGTGTCAAATAAACACTTTAAAGGCAAGATATGTAAACTAAATATAATATATTTCCTTGAATTTGCATTGAATGTAATGTATGTGAATACGGTAAAGTGGGAGGTAAATAAAAACTATATAGACCATGATAGTGTTGTTGACAAAATTCCTACATTGTCTCAAAAACTTCTCCATGTATTATGGTCTTTTAAGAGGATATTGAATGAACTTTTTGATATTATAATTGCATTGGCCATTCAATAGATTTCTGAGTTATCCCTCATCATCGATTACTTCTTTAATACACTAACAACGTACTTCAATATCAGCTTCGATTGGGTTTCCTTGCTGTTTTAACCAACAAATAAGTAAATGATCTACAGTCTAGTTAGTCTAATCCAGAAACCATAAAATGCAATTCATGCGGAAAGTAACTCACCTTTCCACTTGTGTGATGATGTCAACTCATCCACTGATTTATTTTCTTTAACTCGGCACTTTTCCTATTCTTCACATCCCTGTGTTTCCTTGATGAGCAAATCCAGCCTTCTGCAGGCATTTGACAAGTAAACCTTTTATCCTTTTCAACAGCCTCTCCAGTGTAGTGTCTCCTCTCCTTTCTTCTTCCTTCTGCACGCCTCCTGCTGTACGTTTACACTTGGTTGCCTAGGAGACGGCCAGCCAGACAAGCAGGCAGGCCAGCAGTGCTTTAAATGCCAGCAGGCTGTTCCCCTACGCAGTAAGGGAGACTGAGAGCTGCAATATACACAAGGAGAGTTTGAAAAGTTTTGCCAACATTTTTTTTTCCAATATGTATAACCATTATGTGACCAATTATCAGAATTTCATGACAATGGTGTAGAGGGAACCTCATGAAGACTCAAAACACACAAGACCTTGAACTAAAAAATATAAAGAATACAATCATACATTGACAATAGATTGGATTATACATAGGGAATTGACGTGACATATTTTGATAATATTCATAATGCCTTCCAATGGCACAATGTAATCCGACTTTTTGTTTAAAATCCTTGACACATGACGATTATGAGGTAAAGCAAATGGACAGCTCTTCAGAAAGACTGGCATAGACATCATGATGCAGTTTAAAATGAGCTATTTACAAGTAATATACCTGTGACTTCCACATGCCAGCATAATCATGTTGCTTAGCAACGGAGAGTCCCACTAAAGTTTTCTTTGAGCTTTTTTCTTCATGCTCCTACTTTTCCCTCAAGATAAATACTGTCGCTGTAACTTAGAAATAAATGTAGTCTATTCTTGTCCTGCTTGAGCCAGACAATCTGAACATTTTTCTCCTGAAGCTCTTCTTCTTCTTAATGAGCTCCTCAAAAGAGAGAAAGGCAATATACTTTAATTTCAGTTCATAAGGCTTATAGGCTTGCTGAACTCTGCATTCAATCAATTATCAATCTGAATGATCGGTAATCTTCTCTTTCTCTAATTTGCCAACCTTGTTCTACCAGTGCTGCTTTTTTCTGATCCCTGTCTCTCTCTCAGAGGCAAATGCATCCTCAGTGTCCATGTTGATATATGAGTTCTTACACTATTAACACAAGTGCAGCACAATCATCCTTTTCTTTGGCATCTGCGTCCTTTGTACTTGCAGATATCCTCACTGGAAATGTCAGACGTTTGTGCTGTGGTAGTGTGGGTATTTTTTAGGAGCGCAGACTTTCTCACTGGGCATATTTGTGATTGTTGGTGCTGCAGAATTGTCCTCTGTTTTTAAATCTGCTTCTTTTCAGGGGTGCAAACATCCTCTGTCGGTTTTTTGTGAGGTCTATCACCAGCAGTTTTCCCGCAAGTGTCATCCTCTTTTTGGTTCTTCGACTCTTTCTCAATAACAGAATCCTCCTGGGTTCCCTTATCTGTGAGGTCTGGAGCTGCACAATTGGCCTCTTCCTTGTCCTGACTCTCTGTCAGTGGTGGAGATGTTTTTGGCAGATACATTTTCCACTGATGCAGAGGAATATTACATTTTGACAGTGAAGCCTCCAGTCATTTTGTTTTTTGACTGCTTAGCTGATTTCTTGGCAGTTCCTGACAACACTGTAGAGACATCCTCTTTTCGGTGCCTTTGTATTGTCTGCACCTGGTAGCGCTGGTGCAGTTGAGTTTTTCTTTTTGACCTTTCAGCTATCAGCCATTTCATTTTCAGAGTTTAGCTTGCTGACTGGGAGCCTCATGTTTGGGAGACTGTTCTGAGGCAAAATCATCAAACTACACAATCCTAATTGGCTGAGAAGGACATAATGTTTTAGCTAAAACTAAAGTCCTGACCATCCCACATAAATGAATGATAAGTCAATATAGCTTTTCACATCTGGCTTCACAACAAATTGTATCCAAGAGATACTTTTTATTAACATTATCAGTCTTACACCACAAAGATGTAGGGTATATTTTCAGCTAGATCGGTCTTTGAAGTGAGAGGTGATCATCATTATCATCATCATCATCATCTTCATCATCATCATCATCACCACGAACATACACAGGGATATAACCTACTCAGCACTTTAGAAAACAAGAAAACAAGTCTAAAACAAATCTATACTAGATTTAGATCTGACACTTGACCAATCGCTTGAGGTTTTAGTTGTTCAGTTAAATTCTAGACAGGAGCTGTAAATCTCCATCTCACCACTAGATGGAGATATCCGACAAGTCTGAGCTCGGTGCTTTTCTCAGGCACTTGGGTCATTTGCGCATGAATCCAGACACCCATCAGATCCACACCACAGGTAGAACTTTTCCACCACACGTTAAGCGTCGAAGATTTTCAATCACAATTCAGCTTTTCTTTCACACCATCATGTAAGGAAATCCTGTTGCCTTAAAGGTCCTATAGGCTTCAAATGCACAGTTTGCAAAGCTTGAATCGCTCTCTGATCTTCTCATTCTTTATTGATTTGTTGTTGTTTTTTTGCCATTTGCCACACCATACCATTTAGAACAGGATTTCATTGATCTGAATGTGGTCAAATCGTAGTGATTTCAGCTCTGGTGTCCAATCTTTGTCGAGGTTTGGGTGCATTCTGAGGAAATACACATCCCAAGGTGTAAGCTGCATAACCACACTGAATTATTTAATTAAACTACTTTTCATTTTTATAGGTGTAGGCAACAAGCTGTGACCGTGCTTCCCTCACGAAAATTCACTATAATATTCCAATAAAAATCCTGCCACTAACACAATGTTAGTGCCACTAACACAATGTTACACTAACACAATGTTAGTGGCACTTAAAATGAGTTTATAGTGACTTTATTGTATTAAAAAAAAAAAAAATTCTCCTACGATATTACTAAAAATGAATTTCCCCAAGGGGATTAATAAAGTGCTATCTTATCTAAAATAGGATCCTATAACATGTCTGTAGTAGGATTCAAAAGTGACTGGTGACCTGCCTTATTGTGTATCTCTATAATATCATTATAATAATCCTATAAAACATAGGCTATAGTTTATATTTTTGATGTGATTGTATAGGAGGTGTATCCTAACATTTGTAATGGGATTTTGTCCGTAGCTACAGGTTATTTGCACGTGATGGAAGGACCTAAATAGGACCAAAAAAGAACATTATAGGTTGGTCCCCTAAAAGTTTCTGTAATGTCACTAAAGGTTCTGCAAACGTTATGGGAACGTAGTGTAGAGACGTTCTGGGAACGTACAATTTCTAGCCGGGTACTACCAGTGTGTTTCCGATTAGCCAATGGAAAAACACTATTGGAGCCTACCACCCCCCTCATCCAAATCACCCTCGTGTCCCCTCCCTGTACTACGCTCAGTAATTGCCCTATCTGTCCCGCCTGCTCACCGAGTGGTGTCCCCCCCCCCCCCTCACCCCTCACCCCTCCACCCCGGTACAAACTGTGACCGGCTTTCAGCTTCACCGGCCCACGACCCGTTGTCCCGTTGCGCACAGCACAGTTTCCAACCAGCAGACTTAACTGCAGCGCGCCACGGATTTCGCTCAACATCAGATCCATTCGCAGTACAGACAACTTTACAAGTCAACATGTTGTCACGTTTCAGTTTTCAATGACAGACGACCGGTGACAAAATGACTCGTGAATGAGGAACTACAGCACGGACGGGGTTAGAGTCTTCTCCCCCGAGCAATTTGCGCAAGGTGATCCCGCCTGTAGCCTACGTTACCTTGCTGTTTGACTGAGAACAGGACGGCCGCGTTACATGGATTTCCCCACCAATCGTCACTTTAATGCGGGACCGTTTGATGTGATCTATTACTTTTTGAGTGTACGCTACTTCGGCTCGAGTTAGCCCCGCTTTTCCCTGCCAACACACTTCGCTTTTCTCCCAAACTTCAGTCATCAGTGGATAATTTTGCGACCGAGAGGATGGGACCGCCGAGCGGAGCGGCTCTGCAGAAACAGGCGCTCCTCTGGCTGCTTGTAGGTGAGTTTGTCCACGGACAGTCAAATAGCCTACTGTAGGTTACACTGTTGTTAATGGGGAAACAAAAGGTGGGTAGGCTCAACTGTGACCTCCAGTCGGTGATCATCACAAGACAAACGACTGCTAAGATGAGAAGAAATCAGTTAGCCTATATTTCCAGAAAGGCATTCATTTATTCGTGTTTCCCTTAAAAGACTCCATCCTCATACAATTTACATCAATTGAAACTACTTACTAGGCTATTACGTAGTTACACTATGAATTATGTCAACTTCCAGAGTTCATGTGGGGTTATCCCTGGGCATAGAGCTATTACAGTATGACAGTGAAACCCTATGTTATCATTTCTACCTTTTATATGCGAATTGCGGTAGCCATATAGCCTAACGTTTAACGTTTATCAGTGAAAATGACATGCAATTAGTCCAGGCTGACTTGGTGGTTCCCTACGACGAAACATCCCTATAATATTCCTATATAGTGGTTTATAGTGCGTGTGGGCGACTCAATAATGAGTTTAAAGTGACCTTATCATAATGGATCATATTTTCTATGGTATCATCAGAACATTCCGATGGAGGCTTACAGGTTTGCTGTGATATTTGTGTAGTATACCTCTGAAATTTATCATCACAGGATTACTGTAGTTGCCAGCCTGTCTCGCAGTGTAAACAACATAATCTTGGTTTTAATTGGTTTTAATTGGGACCAAGCAGTGACGGTTAGGAAGTGACAGTTGGCAGAGTGGAAGTAGGCTACTGCTGAGGGTCATACTTTACTTGTGATCATACTTTACTGCATGTTTCTATAATAATAGGTTGGTAGGTGGGTATACTCTTAATGCCTCTTTTCTCTTATTTGAATTGTGGGACACACAGCACACAGGTAATGTTACCTCCTACTTATCAGGATGAATTCTCACCAAAAAAAGCCAGTGTTGTTGCATAATTCAAATAAAAAAATTAAAGGTATAGGTATTATATTGCGCTGAAGGTCTTATAAGCATGAGTTTTCAAAGTTAGGTTGGTGGTGTAGTGGTGTGTTTGTTATATATATAACTATATAAACCATATTTAATCCAAGCTGTTGTTGGAGAAAGAATTCAGTGACAGTAATCACATGCTTTTCATATAGACTTTGAACACATGTTCATTTAATTCATTCTGGCTGAGAGTTTACTGTATGTGATAGGTCATTTGAATCACTTAGTTGGAAGTGTTACGTCTGGATAAAAACATCAAATATATTAACAACACATCATAGAGGAGAATGTGCTAAATCTGCTACATACAGTATTTCTTTTGAACTGACATCAAGCTGAAGTCACATTGTTCAGCCGCTTCGGTGCTTGGATCCCAAGCAGTGTTTTTCAAGCTTGGGTCCAACTGTAAATTTGGGTTGCAGGAAGATTCTGACTGGAAAACAGCAGTTCTGTATGAAGCCACTTAGAGCAATACCAAGTTCCTGCAATTTCAGTTATCCTGAATAAAATACTAAGTATAGCATAGCTACCTTCATCTTAATTCTAGATCCAAAACAAATTGTATTAGGTGAGTCTTCAGAATTCCCTTCAAAATCAGACGCATGAGTAAAAAATCTTAGGAAAAGGTGGGTTCCCAGAAAGCAAGTAAACATCAGTGTCTTCCTTGACTGATATCAACTGTTTATGCTGACTGGTAGAAGTTTGGATTCACATCTGGAAGACTCGTCTCCTGTCAGTCTGTTACACAGGGGGCAATATTCCACTTCACTAAGGTTTCGTACCTCTATCTTCAGTGATACATGGGAAACTTTTTTTGTTATTTTACTCAGTGTTTCTGCGCAGATGTTTTCTGCTGGCTCTATGGCAGCCGCCAGTGTCCTAATTATGCCTTGTCATGTGTGTTCCAGTGATGAAAGTAGCAGCGGGATCAATAAAGTTATACTACTATTGCTTATTATTATGGAGGTAGGCAGTATCGTCTGCAGCAGGGATTGACATTGTCAAATGTGATAAATCCTTTATGGATAACAGTGGGCTATGAGGAAGAAAAGCATAATGACAAAATACAGTTGGTAAAAATTCTTGGCAAAATTATCCACCTATAGACTGCTCATACAACATATTCTTTACAATAGGAGATCAAAATGCAAAGACGCTTTTAAAAACCCAGTATCAGTCTGATCTTTAAGTGATATTTCACTTATTTCTGCAGGAGTTCATGAGTGTTTTATCACATAATTGCCTGCTTTGGGGAGCCGCACTCAGTTCCACTTTCTTACTTCCATGTAGAATATCCACTTTAAAAATAAAACTTCTAACACATCTACAAATAAGCAAAAATAAATACATGCATATGTTTGCAATTATCAATATTGAGAGCTGGGGAAAATCCTGAATGCCGGTGGTGATGGTGTTTCCCCGGGCGGTTCATGCTGGACGCTGACTGCTCCTTAACTTCCATGTGGTTGGAAAGTGGAAATTGTTATACCAAAGTGAAATAGAGGTCTAACATAGCAGCATCATGCCACACAGCACCATGAGTGCATATGGGTGGTCCCAGTGGGAATCTTACTGCCTTGCTTTACTATTTGCATGCTTTAGACAGCCTCTATAGGGAAAGTAAATGACTCCGCATTGGATATAATGACCAGTTGAGTGAGAACTTGAGGGAAAGCTGGACATGACGTTTCTAAAGATGTTTCCACTGCTGCTGCATCTCATGTGTCAGTTATTCAGTTTGCTTCATTAATAATACAAATGTATGACAAAACCACTAAACTGATCACCTCACAGATAGTCGATCAAATCTAATCTCTCCCTTTCTCTCTACATCTCTTTCTTTCTCTCTTTTTGTCTTTCATGCCTCTGATTCTATGCCTATGAATACAATGATCTGCTGACTTGAGTTCATTCCCCAACCCCTAATACTAACGCTAACCACTAAATGCTTTACCCTTCCCTCAATTGTAATTCAAACCCTATTCCTTAACTCTAGAATAAGCATTTAGTGTTTTGACGACCGGCAAAAAATGTCCTCACAATTGGGCATTTTGTAGTTGGACTGTACTTTTGAGGATTTCTCTTGAAAATACAAAGTGAAGAATACCATGAACACACATGCAGAAGTGAACAATGCAGATACACACACATACACACCTGAAACACACATAAATACAGTATGCACACACACACAAACACACACACACACACACACCATGACTCTCCGACAAAGGTGTTTGGCCACGCTTCCAGATGAAGCTGACTCCTCTGCTCTTTGCTCCTTGTTTCCTGTTACAAAAGCCTCACGTAGGCGTTCTATATTTACAGAAAGAGAAAGTTATGACTCATCACAGCAGCACCAGGTTGCCTCATTACAGTTTTCACCATCTTCCCTTCTAAATCAGTAGTTGTCAAACTTTTGCTCCAGAAACTACTTTTTCAAAAGGATTTTTTCCCAAGATCCAAACTGATTTGGCAGGCTTTTAGGCCAATATAGCAAGAATTACCCTCTTTTAGTCTTTTAGTCTACTAGTCTATGGTATTTTATACTATCTTAAATAGCCTACAGGCACTTTGGAAGACAATGACTGTATAATATAGTCAGTAGAGCAGAGACTTGTTACAAAGATGGAAGGATCCAATCAAAATAACTTCTGCTACTGAAGTCATCAGTCTCTCCAGAACAATTTGGGTCACGACAAAAGCAATGTTTTAAATTTTCTCCAGCACTTTTCTACGGAGCCCCTCTGGGGTCACATGGTAGAAAAAAAAACTTGATGTGTAAATCTGTGCGAACGGATTTGTAAACTGTGCGAACGGATTTGTAAACGGTTTACAAATCCGTTCGCACAGTTTACAAATCCTCCATAAAAGCTGTGAAACTCCAAAAACACAAAGCTAAATCAATTTAACTAATTTCACTATCGTTAAATCTGCTGTTAAATCTAGATAACATTGAACTTATTTGGTGGATGTGGTCACCGCGGTCCATGCAAGGCAGGTCCATTCGCTGAAGAACAGAAGAGTGCATGTAACCGTGCGAACGGATTTGTAAACTATTACAAATCCGTGATTGTGAATTGTGGATTGTGAATCCGAGGGCACGGTTTAGAAATCTGTGCGCACAGTTTACAAATCCGTTCGCACAATTTACAAATCCATTTGCACGGATTTACACATCGAGTTTTTTTTTCTACCATGTGACCCCAGAGGGGCTCCGTACTTTTCTCAGAATGAATGAAGGGGAAAAGAGTCCTTCACTCTTTCCCACAGATATGAAGGGATTGGCTCAGAGAGGCACTGTAATCCTCTTTCCCCGACGCAATAGTCTTTCATCTGTCGGCTCAGTATTCAATTTGAATTCATTTGAAATATATGTCACACACAAGCACCATACTGTAGTCGTAATGCTATGGTGAAGTAGCAGAAGAATAGATACTTTTTAATACTTCGAGGAACGATTCAGGGGAAAATGTCAGGCAATTATGACAGTTTGGTCTCATTGTATGGCCAATAAGCAATAAGAAATGATTCATATAGTTTCTCCAACTAAAGGTCAAGGCCTAAAGTCAGTCATGGTGTAATGTTGGGCGGGTCCTCACCTGGGAAGAGTACTGCTATGTTTTAACAAGTTTGAGTCTTAGGCAAAGTTTTAATCAAACTCTGTCCTAGGCTGAAAAAGTTTAAGAAACCTTGGGTTAATTAATTTTGTTTGTTCAAGCTTCTTTCTGAATCCCATCAATTCACCAGAGCTTCCACAAATCCATTCTTGCAGATGTGCCAGCAATCTTTCCAGTGTTTGTTTTTTTTTCTGCACATAACCCAGCCTAAGGCTGGTCGGTGTGACCTTTTGTGCTAAATGCTGAGTAATCACAGTCTCAGCCTTCATGAATCAGCATACAGGCATACAAAGTAGGAAACTTAAAAAACATCAATAATACAGCTGTAGTAAAAAAAAAAAAAAATGTAAATTTTCCTTGCATCCTGTGTGTGTGTGAGAGTCCTTTGTGTGTGTGTGTATATGGAGGCTTCAGAGAGGTGGACTAAGATACACATACATTACACTAACACAGGAGAGAGAGATGGGATATGGGGTAGATGGTCAACTGGATGTTCATTGTTGTCAGAAGGAGAACAACAGTAAACTCTACCAATGCTGGTGGGCAGAAGTTGCCCGAATTTCCCAAATTTCTGATGTTGAAAAATCCAGCAAAATGTATGCTGTATGTATCCGCATATGTTTTTGCACCTGCCCTTGTACTTTCAATAAAGTAGTGAATAGGTTTTTTCTTCTGACTTTCCGTTTTGGACTTGGGGAGAAACCACAGAACATATTCAACATTTTGAAATTAAATATTGAAAATGAACAGTCACACTACAGAATATTTTTTGAAGGTGCTTCGTGTACCATGTTTCTCAAAATTAAAACCACATTTCCCATAAACCCTGTTGTTTCCTGTCACAAACAGGATGTTGCTACTTGTTGCCCTTCTCCCTCCCTGGTGTTGTGCTGCACGCCTTTGGTTTAAAGTGGGAAATATGCACTTCGCCAAGTAAACTAGTGTGATATGGAATGAAGTTCTGTATTACTTTCAAAGTAGAACAGGTTCCTGTTTTGTGCTGTAAAGTGGTAATGATTTACTGATGTTAAAAGCTACATGTTTCTTAGCTTTTATTGTCTGAATGTAATGGAATGGTCAAACCTCTTTGCCAATGAGAAGGTGCAGTTTGCTGTTGTGGTTGGCTGACATCCTGCAGTGCCAGCAGGTATGGCCTTTTTTCAGGCCACTATGTGAACACAGCAAGGGAGAGGGAGGGAGAGAGAGAGCGAGCGGTTGACCCCCCACTGCTACAGACAAATTTCGGGCCCCTCTGATGTAGCCAACAGAGACAGTAATGTCAGCTTCTCTCCCCAGTGCCTGGTTTAGCTGGATCTGTGGAGCCCTCATCTATCTACATAACTTGGATTCATGGATTTTACAGAAATACTGGGTGCTCACTGTTTCTCTTCTGCTCAGACAGAGTCACGCACATTTGTGGTGTAAAGGACGTATTTGAGCATCTCCATAAATCACAGAAAGAAAGAGAGAAGGATACAATACAATGATGCAACAAGACCGAGAGATAGAAAGAGGGAGAGATAACAAATGGGGTAGGCGGGGCCGGGTAGCGAAGGCTTTAATAGTGCTGATAGATATTTGCTTTGTTTATGTGTGTGTGTTTGTGTGTGTCATGTTTGATTGGTGAGACAGGCCCGCCCACTGGACTTGGGCTAATTAGATTCATGTTGAACAAGGGATGAAAGGAGAAGAAGAAGAAAGCAAACAGCAGTAGCCATGGCCCCTTTATGTTGCTGTTTTTCATGTGTATCATGCTGGATAACTTTCTTTTTGGATCTCTTTCTCTTCGCCGCTCTCTCTCCCTCTTATTCTACTGAGTGTTCCCTATATTCAGGGAGAAGTAAATACAGTTATCCAGTGAATTTGAAAATGAAATTTGAATTTGAAATTGAAAAACACTGTTTTATGCTTAAGTGAGATGTTTTCCTCTAGCAAAATCCACAAAAGACAGAAAATTCAAATCACCACCCAAGGCTACGCTTCGGCTCCTTGCCTCTGTACTAAAGGTTTTCAGCATTCAGCTTTTGAAAATCTGCCTAGCACAGTTTTGCAACAATGACGGTTTACTGCACTTCAATCAATATGTACTCACCACTGGGAAGATCCTTTCTAACTTTCACGCACAAAGATCCTATTTCATACTCTTTAGAGAGGGATTAACGTGCCTAACCGCCAAGCCGTAATCCGTGAGCATTGAAAGCCATTTTCGGTCTGTCTACAGTAAATTTAAGGGAATTTAAGGGGTGATTAGGGTCTGGCATCACCCTGGTTACACAGAGTGTGAAATGAGCCCCCCTAATTAGTTGTAGAATCTAGGTAACACTGCGGGACAACAACTCTCTTCTCACAATTGCTTTCTAAATGAACAAACAAACCATTGTGTGTGTGTGTGTGTGTGTGTGTGTGTTTGTCCACACGATGAGCCACTTGGGTACCCCGGGACTAGCCAATTATTTTCCTTCACATTTTCTACAATTTATTCAGCATTCATTTATTTATAAATTACTGAGGGGGAAACATTAAAAAACTGTTTAAGCCATTCTCTCTCATCTCCACTGATTGTGATTTGCATGTAATGGCTTTATGCTTTGTGTGCGAATGTTGCGTACTGTGTGTGTGTGTGTGTGTGTGTTTGTGTGTGTACATACAGTATATGTGCTAATATTTGGACGTGTGTTTGCATTTGTTTTGCCAAATTGATCTATTATAATATGAATAGTATCCGAAACTGTGTGTGTGTGGGTGTGTGTGCAGGTGTGTATGTGTGTATGGTTGTGGGTGTGTATGTCCATCACATGTGTCCATATATCAATGTGTGTGCATTTGTTTTGACAGATTTTTCAGTTCTAAGAATAGCATCAGAAACTATGAGTATAACTCCTCCTCCTCCCCCTCCTGCTCCTCCCTCTCCCCCTCCTCCTCCTCTCCTCAAAATCCAAAACATTAGTCCCCTCACTGAGCACCAGGGAGCAGATTTTACAGCCCATTTATCTGGGGCGCTGCTCTCATACATTACATTTAACCTTACATAACAATTTCATAGTGAGATTGTCTATGCGGTTCACTCAACTAGCGCACCGGGCTGGAATTTTCTTTGAAAGATGTTTTGTTTTTTCATGGTATGTCTGCTCTATGGAGAGACAGGATGACACGTGACAAGTGGGTGTGTGCAGGATTCAAACCCACAACATTAAGACTTCGTGGCATGGAGGCCAGCTTAATGAGACACCAAAAAGCCCGGAGGGAATTCTCTAAACATTTATTTAACCGGACTGATTGAATAGTAACACATTGGTATTTATAGCAGTGACCCGAGGGAGGAGCTGCAGATGCAAGGAGGGTTACATACTGTAGCCTACATACTCACACTTGCACTTGGGAACTGACCATTACGACCACATATAGTCATAACCACAGTCTTGTGCTGCTGCCCGCTGAGCAGCAGTGGCTTGCTCTGGGGTATAGTGATGGAGCAGCAGTAGCCTAGGTTAGACAAGCTAACTGTGTGCTGGACTGCTTGTGAAAGGTCACCAGTTTGAATCCCAGGGCTGGCTGGGAAAACAAAGGTGGGGAAAATGATTGAGTGATAGACCTTATTCCCATGGCAGCCAGTTCCCCACTGAAAAACATATTGGGTGCATATATGAGTAACAGCAACTCTTGATTGTCCAAGACAAATTCTCTGAGGAGACTATCTTATCTTCTCTTATCTTACATTAGATCAGTTAGTAAGCTAACTAACTTCCATGCTCATTCATGTCAAGTCTTTGTAGTTGTTGTTCATTAGATTGCTTGCTAATTTGAGAACTGTTAGATCTATTTGAAGTCCTCACTTCAACAAGTAACAGTAGTTTTATATATATGCCAAACTTCCAGGTAGTTTCCCAGGGAGAGTGTAGGCGCAAGTTCAAAATGGCTGCTGTGGGAATAAGCTTAATGCTCTCCCCTCAATAACAACTGTTGTGGTCCTGTTGAATGAGGCATGTAACTGCCCAGCTGCTCAGTGACCAGTAGCAGGAGACTGGTTGCACTGGACAGCTCCCAGGTGTGAATGCATGTGTATGAATGTGAAGCAGGGCGTTGCTGGAAAAGAGCATGTATGCTCAGTCAACTTTTTTGAGGCAGGTGGGGCGGAGATCACCTTGTGTTCACTTTCCACATCCAGATTTTCCCCAGCTTGATCTGGGATTTGAATCAGTGACCTTTTAGTCATGAACACACGTCTCTAAGCTTCAGGCTGGGGAAGCCAGACTGTTTGTGACAGCCTGGCTTCAGATCCCCAACACTCAGTACCATCATGCGCCATGCGATGCTACAGTGAACACTACAGATATGATTTCACAGCCCATTTATCTGTGGAAATCCTCTCTCATAAATCACATTTTAAAACAAGCCATGCAGGGGATTCATCTAGGATTTTCTCTATATAGTTTTCAAATGAAATGTGATAAGGACTGTTGGGCTACACACTGTAGCTCCAATGAGCTGCCTTCCATCAACATTTTTCATTATTTTTCTCTCCGCTGCTTTTGATGCAGAACTTACCAATTTACTAGAAGGGATTTAGTATCAAATTGAGCGAAGAAAATCCCAAATTACACCAAATGAAAGCAACATTGTAATTTGCATTAGAATGTGTCATTGCAGCTAATTTGCCGGTCATGGATTTAAACAGAAAATCTGACAACAAGCAAGGATGTTCTTAATATTCCACTATTAAGATCATATGATGTTAAGACTAAGATTGATTATATTTAGGCGTCATGCTGGCTCATCTGGCTAAGGCGCATACCATGTACCCACTTTTGTTGCATGTCATCACGCTCTCATTCACATCTTTCCTTCTCTGTAAAATGTCCAATAAAGCAGAAGTGCTGTAAAAAATAATCTAAAGAAAAAAGATTGATAATATTAGCTAGTGTACTGGGAAGGGAGAATCCCATGGATTTGAATCTCTGCTCCGTATCAATAAGCCATTCAAACCAGGCGCGATTTGAGCAGGAGTTATTTGTCAGCACAAATGATTCACTGCATCCCGCTTGTTAACAACTGATTGTTGAAAAAGAGAGAAAAAGAGAGGGGAACAGGCAATTTATCCTCCACACTGTGTCCTGTGGTAAATCTGATCAAATTGGCTGCACACTGATCACCTGATTTTACAGCTCATATATCTGTGACACTCCTGTTTCATACATCACTTTGACCTTGGTTAGCAGCGGCACAGTGTCACCTTCACTGGCTTTTACTGTTCCTGGCTACCGCTCCTATTCAGTGTTAATCTCATTCAGTGAGTCAGAGATGAATAAGAGCACTCATCCTCTCTCGCTCCCTCTCTTTCTCTCCTTCTCCCTCTCAAACTGATCTTACAAAGATGAGAGCTGTGACTAAACTGACATCTCTGCCGTTGTTGGTGTCATCACATGGTCTCTAAATTATTTTCCAGCATCGCAAGTCCACCTTTCTGTCTCTCTCCCTTCTCTTTCTCTCTCTGTCTCTGTCTATCTGTCTGTCTGTCTGTCTGTCTCTCTCTCTCTCTCTCTCTCATCAAGTCTTCTTTCCTCTCTGCCTCCTATTCTCTCTACATTAACATTTTTTATAACTGGTCACGACTAGTGTGTGTGTGTGTTTGTGTTTGTGTCTATGAATGTGTGTGTATATGTTTGTTTATATATGTGTGTGTGTGTGCTGTGTGTGTGTGCTTGCCATACAGTAACCCAGTTTTTCAGTGTCACGCTTGAGCTGCTAATGAGGAGTGTTGGGGGAGCCGCTGGTTACTGGGAAGTGCAGTGTGTGCGTATGAGTGTGTGTGTGTGTGTGTGTATCTATCTGTGTCTATGATTGGTGTGCATGCTTGAGCATGTGTGTGTCCTGTGCATAGTTGAATAGCTATTAGCAATTAGCCAAGCTACATGGAGCCAACTAGCACTTTAGCACCTTGGAAGCCAGGCTGGTGTCAGTGCCACATACATACATACACACACACACACACACACACACACACACACACACACACACACACACACACACACACACACACACACACTCACACACACACACACACACAGAGGCAGCCAAGCAGAGCTGGCATTGTTTCTAATCATTGTAACTCCTCACACTTTCTCTGCCTGCCACTAGCTATTGGAGCTACTGCTGTGAGCCAAGCAAGATGCATGTCACACACACACACACACACACACACACACACACACACACACACACACACAGCACTGGCTCACTGTCATACGCTGTCACTTGGTACCCACTCCCTGCCAATGAGGTTTACATTCACACACTCACACACACAAACCATATATGTTTGTGTAATATTGTCAAAACATTTGTTTGGGGGTCAAGTGAAATAGAAATGCTCTCCCGTCCCTTAACAGCTAACGCAGCAGTGCCCTTGAGCAAGACACTGAACGCTCAGCTGCTCCCACTGTACTGCTCAGCTGCCAACAGTAGAACACTGTGGCTGTAGACAGTACACACACACACACACACACACACACACACACAGCTGTAGTGTAAGGGAGGAACTGTTGTAGGAAATGTGAGGGGGAAGTGATAACTAACTAATCCTGTGGTGTCTGAGAGGATCAGTGGGCTATGATACATACAAATGTAAATAGGAAGTTATAATACAGAAATGCCATGAAAATAAACTCCAGAAAGAACACACCTGCCCCACCGGTTAAACTGGAACATATAGCCTCCATGTTGCCGTGAATAGGCTAAATGCTTTAGTTTTCCTGCTGACTGAAACTGCGTTGTGCATAAACACATATCTAATAGATGCTTTAGTGGTTCAGTGGTTCTCAACCTGGGGATCGGAAGATCATTTTGGGGGGTCGTGAGTTCGTCGTGATTTATGGGATAGGATACAAATAAATCAAAAAAGGGAAAATCATTCAAAAAATGCTACATGCTTTACAGCACCATGAGTGCACATTCCCAGTGGGAGTCAAACCCCTAACCCTTGGCAATGTTACTGCCATTCTCCACCCATTGAGCCCACTGGACCACAAACACCCACACAGAAGCCACCAAGACACCGAAGCTGTTCCAATAAAAGTTTAACTTTGCCATAATATGCCCGACCATCTTAAAGTTACACAACCCTGCATGGAAAAACACACATAAACAAACAGAAACACACCGTTACAATGAAAACGCTTTTGTCTTTGCTTTATTTTTTTCCTCTGACACCATATACAGTCGGTGAAGTTAATTGCCTTTCTCCATACTTGCTCAGTGATCTCTCCTCATCCTACTGTATCCCTAACCTCTGTGAACCTCACTCTTTCTCTTTAAGTGCGAAAGCGAAAGCCTCGTAGGACCATTAAGTCGGACTGAGAGGAATAAATCGACTTTAGTTTATCATAATACCCATACATTTATAGCATTGTACAAAGCACAATCCAGAATTTTGACTTTGATACCAATACTAAGTTTAATATCTAAAATTCCCATACTACTACCGACGCGAGGGGTAACGTTGAATTGACTGTCAAGACTGCAGCTCTGTCTTTTCTAATCCTTCTTCTTCTTCTCCTCCTTTTAACTATTCCAATCCACACACACATCCTCTAGAGGTGACATTAAAATGGAATTTCATTTGCCGAACTTTAGTGAAACTATTGAACGTTTATGAAATCGAGTATTGAATTCAACCTTTTGCAACAAAATTGAAGCAGTATTGAAACTTCAGCTATCGTGACAGCACTGCTATTAAGCATAATCAGTGGTTTGGTCAGTGAGAGAATGATCATTTGGGCCCACAGGATGTTAATGAGCTTTATTCAAAAGCAGCGTTGTCATTTGGGAACTACAAAATGGACCATTATCCCCAGAGAAGAAAATTACCCAGATATTATACCTGATGACATTACAAGTTTGAGTCTTTGTTCTTATAGGAAAATCCAACATGAACTCCTAGATTGAGTGATGTTCCCCATTAATGAGACAATGCCACTCCAGAGTAGGAGAATAGGATCATCCATATTTAGTTCTCTTGCTCTGTTACGGTTACACCATGTCAGTGATGGTCCACTGGGACTTCTGAAAAATTCATCAGCCATTTGACAAGCATGTAATGGTTAGCCTGTTAGTCCTATATGAACGGATTACAGGTGTAATCTGAACGGCTGGTGACTATTTAAAACGTGACCTTTGCGGGTGTGGGTGGTAGAGGCAGAGTGAGGGAGGAAGGGAGAAAGAGATTCAATTAAATTACATGAGAGAGAGAGAGCGCATTAAGTGAGTTGAGAAAGACGGAGCCACAGTAAAGAGAGGAAATGTCAAGATGTATGCTTTATTAAAGATGACATCAGCTGTATTGAGTGAGAGAGATTATGAATTCAGTTTTATTGAGAGAGAGAATGAAGGAAAGCAAGAGTGGGAGACATTTATGTAGTGCAGGTTATGCATGGCAGCCCTTTACTTGAGCTAATTATGTATTATGCAGATGAGTCCTAGCCTACAGCAGCAGTAGCATCAAGTTAATTTATAGAGGAGAAGAGGAAAACATGAAGAGGGAAGATTAATCTACAACCCTTCATGTTACCACTCCTCTCTCTCTACTCAATGCAATTACATTTACTATTCTCTTACCTGAATTGAATTCAACACTCACTCTCCATCCTCTCTCATTGTCTTACACTCTATCTCTCTTTCTCAATTCCCATTCCGAGAAGTGGCATCACGCCAGTTTTGCTAGTATGCCTGTGTTATTATTGAGCCAAGATCAGGCACAGTTGGCTCCACGCAGCACACACAGCTCTCTCTGTCTCTGTCTTTCTCTTTTTTGGCTGATACTCTGATGATAGATAATGTCCACTGAAAGAGAGGGAGAGAAAGCGAGACATCTCAGCTGTTTGTGGCACTGACTGTGTCTTACACTGGCTCAAAAATGCCGCTGGCATATCAGCAAAACTGGCTTAACACGTTCTCTGAGGGGATTGCACAGATTTGGAAAAAAAACAACTTTGAGTTTTCGCTCTACATGTTGTGTTTTCAATAAGCAATTAAAGGACTTGTCGAGTTAAACCCCATGCTGCCTCCAGTGACTTTGCCAGCACAAATATTTTAAAGGAGACCCTGCAGCAAATCACTAGTTTACAACTCTAAAGAGGAGCGACATCTGATTCCTGCGAAAACAACTGCACATCCCCTGCCGTCATTCCCATGAAGCTGCACCTGAACGCCATTCTGATTCTCACAAGACTGCTGGAGGTAATCGTACATCACTGTCTGAGGTCTGGGCTGTTTGAACAGACTGAAATTTGATGATGCCACTGGAAAGAGCCTTTAAATCAAGCATAGTTTATGCCAATCAAGTGCTTAAAAAACCACAGAGAGAGAGAGAGAGAGAGAGAGAGAGATATCGAGGCCCCTTGGCGAGGAATGTGACCCTACAGAACCCCTTGACTCTCCTCTGGGTCCCCGGTGTTGAACCAGACACTTGGACAGAACAACAAAAGGCAGCAGATTTATGCCTCCATTTGGTTTTAGGGGAGAACATGAGAACAGAGGATTCAGTCGAGAGGTTTCTGTGTTCCTCTGTCTGCCGCATGATCTATAGATGTGTTTTTCACTGCCTGGTGGGCCGCAGGGAGGTTACAGTGGGTTGCACAATCAAACTTTATTAGTTTAAGGATTAAGGTTTCCAAAGCCTTACTAAGTCAGAGAAATTAATTTAGAGTTGTGAGAGAAATTATGTTGAATATGTTGGTCCCAGAGAAAACAAGTTGAAAATAGCTATAGGATACACACACACACACACACGCACACACACACACACACACAGACAGCGGCTGTGTAATTCCATTCTGTTGGCCACTGTGCAGGTCCTCCCCTGGAGTATTTGGGTGGTTGAGTGCTTTGCCTTTGGCAGTCACAGGCGGTGCGGCGACACTTTTGAGGCGAGAGTGCCGTCAGCAACCCAAATTCACTTGTACCCAAAAATTTCCTATCAGTCCATGAACTGAAAGTGGCAGTTTTCCATCCACAAGCTTAGGTCTGCAGCCTCAAAGCTGCTTCCAAGTGTAGCCGTAAGGTTTACTGCATTAATCCAAAGGATGAAAACAGTCAGGAATATGCTCAATAAACTTGATTTACTTGTCTAATTTTATGTGTAAAAGAAAGAGTACAGTTACAACCAAACACAGGTACAACTCATTTGTGAATGCTCATAAAGGGTTGGGAACAAACAAGGGTTGGCAAACATTCAGACAATGAGATGGATTTCTATGGTAGCCTTTTGCTTTGATGTTTCCTGACAAAGGAGACTCAGCAGTGTGGGTTGCCTGTTGTGTGTAATAATGCAGAAGCAGCTCAGGTAGAGCGGTTATCAGCATGGAAAAGCAAATCGTAACCAAATGTTATCAGGCACGTAATACCTCATTGTGTGTGTACAGTATGTGTGTCTGGGTGTGATTTATGCTTTTATTATGTTATGGGGTCCAAATGTCTGAATAGAAACCCTGAAGAATGGAATAGAATGGAATGGAATAGAATAGAATAGAATCCCACACCTGTTTCTTTTAGTATCGTATGTTTATTTGTTTGTTTCTCATGTTGGTTGTTCTTTATTGTTGTTGGGCTATTATTACTACCGCATTTTTTTTTTTTTTTTTTTTAAATCATTACACAACTTGATGCTTTGCCAATATCAGAATACATGTCATGCCAATAAAGCAAATTTGAATAGAATAGAATAGAATAGAATAGTCGAGACTCGTAGTAAGAGTTAGGGTTAAAGTCAGGGTTAAGCATGTAGTGGTTGGGGTTAAGGGGAGTTTATGGCATGAATGTAGGTCATGGAATGTCCTCACATGTACAATAATGTACGAATGTGTGTATTTATGTGTGTGTTTACATGTACAGTGTATGGAGGTATGTATTGCGTGTGTGTGACTGTTGAAAGCTGACCAGGGAGTTCATTTCTTATTTAGGTTTTTTCTCTCTAATTCTTCCTGACAGGGCCAGCGTCTCTCTCCACCTCAGTGGCTCCACCAGCCCTCTGCTCACCTCCAACCAAACCTACTCTGACACACTGTGTTTGTGGATGTGTGTGTGTGTGTATGTGTGTGTGTGCGCGTGGATGTGTGTAACATCGGGTGTGCGTGTGCCCATGTGTGTTTTCTCTGCCTGTGTGCTTGCACCCGCTCTCCAACACCAATCAAACAAGTTGCATGTGCCTTTCCGTTTGCTTGTGCCGTGTGTGTGTTTGTGTGTGTGTGTGTGTGTGTATATGCCCCTTCCCCTCTCTCCAAAGCTGTCCTGACATGTTGTGTAATTGTACTCGTCCGCCCTGCAGCCCACTCTCCTCTTGTTTTTTTGGCTGTTGTAAGCTCTCTGTGTCTCCCTGGCTCTTTGTCTTTTTTTCTGTCTTTCTCTGTCAGTTTCTTTCACTCACTCACATGGTCATGCATGCACACTCACACACTCATGGGCACACACACACACACAAATACACAGAGATATGCAGGCCTGCATATCTCTCTGCTTTCATTGATCTTCTCGCTTTGCATTCCCTCTCTCAGCCTTCTTTCTTTCTTTCTTTCTGTTTCTTTGATTCTTTGTTTCTTTCACTCACTGTCATGATGAAACCACAAATATGTCAATATTTCCCTATTTCCTATTCCTACTGTAGTAGTCATGGTCATGGTATGTCTGTAGAACTCACACTTACATCTTACATGTCTTACATGACATCTATGGCCATAGGTATATTTTCAGCTAAATACCTAAAACGTACATACAGTATATATTATGTACAGTCCCCATATTTAACAAGAAGGGTGGTGGGAAGGTAAAATCATGTTTTCTTGATTTTTCCTTAGAATAATAGAGATGCTATGATAATTTAACATGAAGGAAGTTACCCACCTTTGATTTGCCCTCTACTCTTTTTAGATAACATGCACAGTGGCGTTGCAGCTCATGCTATTGTTGTGTGTCCATTTTTATCCAAGCTAATTGTAAGCTATTACAGCAGAGACCAGAGAGTCAGAGCAGACCTCTAACTGTGCTGAAAGCCCCGTTCATTATAATGGTTAGCTGGCACTGGATCGGACTAAACATGACAGAGAGAGGTGTTGCACACACACACGCACGCACACACACACACACCCTCTTCAGTAATTACCATGACATGTACTGTATGTGTTTGTGTGTCTTGGGGATGTGGGGTTGGGCATAGGTGTGTGTGTGTTGGTAGTGTGTGACAGATGGGAGACCTCTGTCACTGAAAATACCAGCGAGGAGACACAAACTGGCTTCACTCATTAGTCTCTCGACAAAGGAGTGTAGGAAGCACATTTTCAAACCTGTGATTTGTTTGTGTGTGTGTGTGTGTGTGTGTGTGTGTGTGAGTGAAACCAAAGATGTGAGAGAAGAATTAATGAGGAGCAATTGTCACTAGCTTTGTCATTGTGGAGGTCATATGCTCTTTCATATTCTTGCCAGTTTGAATAGTGGTTAGTGTGTGTGTGTGTGTGTGTGTGTGTGTGTGTGTGTGTGTGTGTGTGTGTGTGTGTGTGTGTGTGTGTGTGTGTGTGTGTGTGTGTGAGTGTGTATGGATATTGTATTCATTTTGAGTGCATTGACACTTATTTGGTTTCCATCATATATCACCTTTAAAACACAGAGTGCACTGTCCTTTTCTTATGTTTTAATGAACTTTCCATCATGTCTGTGTTGCAGCATTAAGAATACAAGGCACTTTTGTTCTTAGTCAAAGCCTGCAGCCAGGACTGTATAATCTTCCTGACAACTCTTCCTCGCAAACCTTTGATTCCTTCATATATGACAAATATTGAGGAAAGTAGAGAATTAAGGAGAGAGAGAGAGAGAGAGAGAGGGAGAGAGAGAGAGAGAGCGAGAGAGAGAGAGAGAGGAAGAAAGAGAGAGAATTACATGCAAAATATAATCAGTTTGAACTAGCCTTGCTGTGCATTATAGATCTTGAAGCAGTTCTATCTGTCTCTGTCTGGCAGGCAGGGGACATCCCACTGTACAGAGACATTTATCTAACCAATTATACCTCCCTCTCTCTGTCTCTCTCTCGTTCTCTCTCTTGCTCTCTCTCTCTCTCTCTCTCTCTCTCTTCCCACCTTTCCAGTCTTCTTCAACTGTATACTACGTAATAAATCAGAAACACCATTCAAATTTTAAATGATATATCGCTTCACTTTTCCCCTGGAGCCTGATCTCTGGGTGATAAAAATCTAATTTACTTCCTCAGATCATGTTTCTATTGCCTTTCCACAATAACCCATTATTTGTGCCTTGCTGCTTGGTCTAAATACAAGGCGTTTAATGTGGTTTGATAAGTCAGTGAGGGCGCATTAGTTCCAGTAAAGCAGATAAAGCCAGATAAGATATGAATTATAATGAGTAATAATAAAGCTAAATTTATGTAGCACTTTTCAAAATAATGATGCAGAGCTCTCAGCCCACGGAGTGAAACCTCTTCATAGTTCTCTCTCCTCTCATATCGCCACTACAGTCATCTGCAACGCTATATATACAGCTGTAGAGGCTGTAGCTGTAATCCTGGGATTACCTAATCACACCGAGTAAAGTAGAATAAAGTAACTGTAATCAAGCTTTCTGTTTTTTTTTTGTTTTTGTTTTTTTAGGATTTCATTTCTAAAGGGAAATTACTATTATTAATTAGTTTCCCTGCTTTTCTCCTGTGTTCTGCTGGGTACCTTTTTAAAAACACAGTTGCATTTTCACAGATCCGTGTTTTTTTTAGAGAGGAGATTACTTCAAAACTTTCAGACAATGTGTCATCATAGTTATATATATATATTTTTTTGCCACTAAAAATCTCTCCTCTCTCCTCTCACCACTCCAGTCAGCTCTAACACTAGAAATAGTGCGGTTGGATTATAAAACACACTCAGAGTCATGTAGTCACAGAGATACTTAGTGCTAAAGATAAATGAGCTAGATGGATACAGCCAGTAATATTAATACTGGGACCACAAGCTACAACTGCTTTTATTTCTGAATCGTAGGAATTTTGTGTAATGGCCCCACTAACTGCTGTGAAATTGATACTAAGTCCATGTTATATTGCAATCATATTGGCCCACAATTGTGACTAGTAATGTTTCTATTTTTCTTACTAAAGTTTCCTATCCAATTTTCTTCCAAAACCTGCCCATGTATCATTACTTTTATGGTTACGAAAGGATTCACATATTTAATATTCCATCCAACAACAGCAGAGTGTTGGACGACTGCTGGCGAATCTCAGAAGTAGTACTATAAGCTGAAGTACTTGGCATTGAAATACATTAAACACACACATTGTTTGGTAACTGTTGCTATTTGTTTATCTTGAGTTCTGTTCTCTCCTCTCCTCACTCCAGTCAATCCATGGTTTATAATAGGAATCATGTAGTTATTTATCCAGGGAAAGTCGAATAAGCATGCTTGCTCTTTTCCAACAAGGCCTTGCTTCACATTCATACAGTCAATATGTAGGTTACAGTTATATACTTCAACTGCAAAGTAATAGTGTATCGATCAAATATAAATCTTCACTTTTCTTTCTCTTCTTTCCATTCTCTGATTTTCTTATCAGCAGTATAGTTCTGTTATCAACAAATGGAGGAAGCAGTCTCCTGAAAGAACAGTTCCCTCTGCAAACTGTTTCTTTCAATTTGTTCCCACCCTGTTCTCTCACTCACATGTTCACTGTTGGTAACAAGCAGCAGCAGCTCCAAGATCTTTTAGTCATGTAAGAGACACAGCGGCTTTGTCTCTTAGAATAATGCCTGGTAACTCCAGTGTTCAAATATTACAGGAGGCTCTGCATGCCAGATTTCAGGTAATTGTTTTATAAACCAAACAAACGGTTCATTCTTGTATTGTGTTTTCCATATTGTTGTCCTACACACAGTAAAAGTTTATAGATTATTAGAATTTGTTGTCTTAATAAGCATCTGCTTTTCCCTGAGATACTGAGGTGATGAAATCAATAGTGGTGTGAGTGGCATTTAAATAGAGTTGTACGCAACAACTTGAACCCATTCAGAAACTCAGTGCAAGTGAAAGCTGCTATTAGGAGAATCTACATTTAAAAAGATACCAAATATTTTTCTTGAAATTTGGGTTTTGGGTGTGGAAGTGAAACGTAATAGCTGCTTGATAATGTAATAACTTGTCAGAATGAATTTCCCCCAGGGGATCAATAAAGTGCAATCTTATCTTATCTGAAAATGTCCCTCTAAATGGGTAAAAATGTGATCAAATCTATTAATAATTAAGGTTTTACTACATTTTCAATCCATTTGAACCCATTTTTTCCTAATTTTGATGAATTATCTGTTATCAGTTATCAGTTGCCACAGGTGGATTGCAGATGTTCATTAAGGTGGTCAGAAAAGTACATAGGGTCGAACACTTTGTTTAATAATCAGGGCAAACCTTGAAGCATAAGTCAGTCAGACTTCACAGTGAAAGACTCTACACTAACTCTATTCTCTGCTTCTGACTTTCATTTTATATCAGTACATGGCTACAGAGAATTAACAATCTGGTTTTTCAGTTGTTGTGGGACATCCGTGTGGGATAAGGGTTATAGGGTTACTCTCAACATCTATTGCTTGTCAACACCCCTTTTCTTTCTGCTGTCTCCTGTCACTCTCCATTGATAAAGCATAAACACAATTAAAAGCAATCTTTACAAAAATGCTCTCACACGCTCTCACTACACCATCTGATGCACCAACTGCTTCTGTAGCCTCTCTCTCTCAGGCTGTGTGTGTATGTGTGTATGTATGTATTTGTGTGTTCTAGTATTTCTGTACTTATGAGGCCCAAATGCCCCCACAAGGATAGAAAGATGAGGAAATCCTCCAGTGTGAGGATGTTTTGCCTGTATTCACTTCTTCAAGGGACTATTTTAGGGCTAGGATTTGGGTTTAGGGTTAAGAATTAGGATTAGGTTTAAATTAGGGTCAAGGCTAAGGTTAAAGTTACTTTAGGTCAGGACTTGGGTTTAGGACTAAGTTTAGAAGTAGGATTAGGTTTAGAGGCACTGACACATCCCAGAGAGGCTTGGAGCATTCATAATAATACTGATAGCTGCTGTGTGATGGATGGACAACGGAGTGGGAGGAAGGAAAGGAGGGAGGATGCGATGGAGGGAGACAAGAATTAAGAGATTAAGGGGATAATTTGATCATTTTGAGGTTTCTTTGAAGGAATTATTTCTTCTGTCTCTATCTCTCTCTCTCTCTCTATTTAATTATGAGTGGAGGATGAGTTAGTGGAGGATGTTCTCAGTTATGAGCGGAATTCCCCCTGGGTCCCCAGCTGTCTGATTGGGACTGCAGACAGAGGTAGAGGAAAGCTTTAATGTGTGTGTATGTGCATGTGTGTGTGTGTGTGTGTGTGTGTGAGTGACAGGGCTAGAGGTAGAGCTGTAATACGGTGTGATGACGACAGCTGCTACACAGCTACTGGCGTTCCTCCCTCCTAATTCATCAGACATGCACAGCTCACCAGACAGAGAAAGAGTAAGGCTGACTCATTTTCTTACTTAGTGATGTACAGCAACGTCTATGAATAAATCAAAAGTTCAGTGGGTCTGATGTCATTTGTTTGCTCCCAAAAGGCACTTGGTAATCAGTTGTGAAAGATATGTTGACATGGTTAGGCAAAATTACAGAGTTAACTTTGCATGTGAACAACTTTTCTTTTTTTTCAGAGGTTGGCATTTTGAATTCCTGCATCACTGTGGCCAGCGGAGGGAAAACAGTTTCCATCTCCTGTTGTAATGTTGGAGAATAACCTATAAAGGCAGCATCAACCCAGTTATCTTTGAGTAGGACTATCTGTTTTACTCTTGCATTGTCCTACAATCTATATTGAAGGAATACACCAAGTTTTTGGCAGATTGGCCCATTGGTCAACTTGAGTGATGAGAATATAGACACCAAAATCATCCATGTGTCTGCGGTAGATCCTTCACTCCATGCTAACACTTAGGGATACACTATGTTGAGTGATAGTAGGTGATTGGCATTATTATATAAGTAAGAAGACTTATCTTTTAGTAATAAATATGTATGACTAGTTAGATATGCATATAAATATAAAATATATCATTGATCTAATATAGCTGATGTAGCCAGGTATATTTGGAAGTATTTTAGCTGTACACAGTCTCCCATTGCCCACCACCTTTACTTATCACTATGGAAACGGGGAAAGGAGCCCCTCAAAACTTTTTTTTTTGTTGTCATATTTTGTGAAAGTCCTGTGAATCTCCAACACAAAACATGCCACATATCATTTAAGATTACTCACTATTTAGCTTTAGAGCTACTACTAAGTTCCCATAGTGAATGTTAACTCTTTAGCACTATGTTGAGTGAGCAGGCCTCTGGCATTATTTCAAAAGTGAGAAAATGGAAACTTGTGGCAGCTCTAAAGCTGAATGGTTCACACCTGGTCAAGTTTCTGGATGTGCATGTCCACACACTGCCTCTGTATTGTTCGCTTGGAGTACGGGCCGACTGCAGGACATTTTAGCAAGAAGTGGAGGAGAAAAAACACGGCTCTCTACTCACTTCATTTAAGTGCACAATCGGACTGAGGGAACACGCCACGGGTGAGAAATGGCCATTTTCGATTCACGTTCAAAGGAACATTACGTTCCGCTGAATTATTCAGCGCTACTCACGAGTTGTGATGAGCACAATGAGGAGCGGGGTGAGCAGAGAGCGGAGAATACGAGAGAGCAGAAAAGAGAGAGTGAGAGATAATAGAAGAGGGAAAAGAGTCCACCTATGACAGAGAGAGAACAAGCTGTCTATCTTTCTATCTAGCTCATAAAACTGGGCTGAAATGAAAACAAAATTTCAATACACTACAGGGCGGCGATGCTGCAGAAAATTAGACAGAAAAGCATTTTCAGCGATATCAGTGATAGCAGTGACCCACCACTGCTAACTACATCCAGGCTGCAGTCAAACCATCTGCATAATTCATACACATCATAATAATGAGAACAATTTAATGCAGAGGACTGAAGAGTGAAATTGTCAGCTAATACTCACAGCCTGGATGTGACCCAAACTTGTAAGGAATGGTAGAATAGAAGCTATATTTATGGCAGGAAATTTATATTCATAGATATTTTTAGTTGCAGTCTCTCTCTCTTTCTGTCCTCTCTCTCTCTCTCTCTCTCACTCACACACTCTCTCTCTCTCTCTGGGACCAAAGCAATCCCTTTAATAACTAAATGCCATTATACCATGGAGAAGGAAAGGGCATGGGGACATAAGGACACAGATGGAGCCTATTAGTGAGCATAAGACACAAAGAGAAAGAGTTTCTCTTGTCGCTTTGAGTTCACCTCAAAGTTTTAAATATTTTGTGTGATACATCCTATCACATTTGTTTTATTTTTTGGGGTGGGGGACATTATTCCCACCTCTCCTCATATATTCATTAAGAGTCTGATTCAGACTTAAGTGCTGCACAGTGGTGCTTAAGTTGTTTTTTTACGCACGCACCCCACTATACCGTTTCCACCCCTGGAGTTAAGGGCGGGGATATGCAGCCTCCTGTTTTAGATGCACACTTGAGGTGATGAATATGTAAATCAATGCTTGTCTACCTTCACATTATGATATGCAGATTCTGACTCTGACTTTAGCGCTCGAAACCCTGCAATATGTCTAGCAGTCCCATCATTGTCATGATGTCAGACAACAAATCTGCACACTCACTCACACTAATAAATTCTAAAGATATTAAACAGGATATGAATTGCTGAGTCACAAGAACTGGAAGGAAATGAGTTAGACCGTGCAACAATATGCAAGGTCATGTCAGAATATATGGAATGTTATTTAAAGTAATATGATGATTCTCTACAACTACGCAAACAAGATGCACCGTATCCTGCCATTTATGTGCTCAGGTTTTCAAGGGATGATCAAAGGAGGCGGCACTACCAAGAAATCATTTTAATGTGCCGACTTTAACAGACGCCCAATGCACCTATAGCATTTGCACATGGATAAGGCTTCAGCCACTGAGCTGTGCTGCTGATTTGCAGAGCCAGATCGCACAGCTGACATCCCCCGTGTCGCTCCAGATAACATGCGTCCTTTCCATCCCAACGATAAGTGCTGTGTCAGGTGGACAGGATGATCAAGGAGTCCCACTGCCTGCTGTCTCCCACTGCCTGGTGCAGTTCTTAATGGCAATGTCCAAATGCACCAAAGAATATATTGACCAAACCGATGCACAAAGTTGCAGGAACAGATTCCATTGTGTTGCTTTCCGAGCCATCAACAGTATGTAAGTGACCATCAGGGCGCAGAGCACACAAGAACAAATGTACAGAAGGTAAAGACAAGTATAAAGCAAGTTTATATATACGCTCTGATGAAGGCTATATTTGCCAAAATTCGTTAGCGATTCTTATGTGTGTGCAATAAAACAAACTTAGTGCAAAGTAAGTACTCTGCCGTGCGCTTTATTTGTGGATGTGCCCCATGTCTCTTTCTCTTTGAGATTTATTTTTTAACTAGTCCATACCCGGGGATGCGCGCGCCACAACTACGTGCAGACTTGCCAAAAATGCGCATAAAGAGCGTAAATGTGGGAAAATGGAAAAATCAGCTTCGTCAGTCCCTGCCTATGCCAATGCTCAATGCCCATGTGCAGTTTCAGATTGATTGGCCAACCCATCGAGGAGCAAAATGGATGCAGACAGACAGACGGACAGACTTTTCCTCATTTTATAGTGGGATAGACTTAGTCATTTTTTGGTTCAGCACTCCAGTGAAGATAGTTTGTTGAAGCGCACTCCTTTCTCCACTCACATGACCATAAGGAGTGTTTGTGCAAAGTTTCAATGAAATGAGCAATGAGATTAGAGACTGGCTTGTATATATACTGTATAACTTGTATAGGCAAAAATGTGGAATAGCCTTAATCATTTCATATTTCGTGTGTGAGTTTTGTGTATTTTGTAAAGTGTATTTTATCATGTTATATTTATGTCCCATGGGCAAGTTGTCAATTCGATCCTCATGTACCATTGTAAATGCATGAAAAGGAGAAAAGTCCTCGGCCTGATTTTCCACAATGCCAATTGAAAGGACATGCACCAGAGAGACAAAATTGCCATTGTGAACATAAAATAGTCAAACCTGAACAGGAACAGCTCAAGCGTGTGGATTTATGTACAAGTAAGACCCATGTAACTTTACACAGTCTAAACTGAGCCATAAGAGACGTGGGAAGAGACTAAAAAAAGTGTTTTAAAGTCAACAGGGTGGGTGTGAGATGGGCTGATAGGGTACGGTCAAAAATAAAACCAAATTAGATTAGGCCAGTGATGGAGATTTCCTTCTATGTGAATCAGCAATGAGAGGAATGATGACAGTGTCTGGTGATAGCAGAGATACAGAAAGAGATAGAGACAGAGAACAGGCACAGAGAAGGATGCTGGCTCACTCATGAACATCAAATGTTGCTGCTCATTAGTCTTCGCCTCTGAAGGAAAGTATCTGTAGCCTGTTTGTCTTTGTCACTGCATGTTCAGACTGGCAGGCGTCATAAGATACAATGTGTGATCAAACAGTTTGAGGGGACTGTATCCATGACTCAACAGTCTGCCATTTCTCCAAAAGGGACTCATCTGTTTGAAAAAGTGAACCGAGAGAAAACCGCAGTCTGGATTGATGCTGACATTCAGCTATTTCTGCATGTGTTAGTCACTGGTACGAACACCAGAGAATGAAAACTATGGAGTTAAATCTACAGGGACTGGAATTGGACTTTTCTTGACTCCCCCTTGCCTCCAAAATCTCTTACCTGGCAGGACGACAGGTTGCCAAAACTGTCCGATAAACGAGCAACTTGTGAGTCCATGTGACTTTTTTTTACAAGCCCTAAATTGTAAGTGTGATTGCACCCTTTACAGTGGCCTTGGTCTCAAATCCTTGGCTTCCTATTACAGAAGACAAGACTGTCCAGACCTCTGGACCTCGACTGAAACTTTCAAAATGCCCCTGATCCGCTCCATCAAGAAATTGTCAAGCAGTGTACAATAATTGGCATTTCTCTCTTAGGCGCTTGCTTCAAAGATAATTTATGGTTCAACGTTAAAATGTCACTGTAGCTTGGCTGTAAGTGTCTGCAAAGACTGCAAGAACTGTGATTCGTCTGCTTGGGCTGCTTTGTATTTCGTCCTACGTGCTTCCGGTTGATTTCTGCTGATAGTGAAGACAACATGGAGCAGGTTGAAGAAAGACCATCTTCTCCTCCTGTAATATTCTCCTTTTCAATAATGCTAGACAAATCAGCTCCTCTTCCTGATCTAACAAAGCCATTTCCAGTTCCTAATCACTATCCACCACCATTGTTACCGTTCTGTTTCAGAGAATGTAAACACGATTACTTCCGTTTCTCTTCTAGACAGGATGCAACAAAGCACAACACAGCTGTTGTGCACATTACTGTTGGAAGACGCTAAAGAAGATGTTAGAAATTCATGAGAACATCTGAATTCACAGAATGGCACAGAGCAGACAGCAGATCGATTTTTCTTCACGCTCATTTGTCATTACTGTTTTACGTGTGTTTTTTATTCTGGTCTGTGATAAAACTATTCCTATTGGAATACATTACTGAAATAAAAGCACAGGAACCACCGGTCCTGTACAAATCTGTGATTTGTGGGGAAATGGGGATTAAAAACGATTTGTCAGCATCTAGTTATCTTTCCAGCTGTGTTGGTAATTTCCATATTTTGTGGAGGCCCACCACTGCTGAATACATTTAAGGAAACACACTGCAACAGATATCCATTTTAACAAGTCATTTATTCTAGTATTAGAGTTTAAAAATCTCTTTTTTTCCCTAAAGTGAAAAAAATCTTCCAGTGAGGGGTACGATAATTTATGTTGTTTCCAATTAAAATGAAAAGTGTTATGTTTTGGATAATAGTGATCTGCTTTGTTCTGCCATGTTTCATGATATGACGCTTGTTGGTAGAAAAGTCCTGAAAGCGCAGCTGCAGTGGAAGTGGAGTTATTTCATCCCACTGGCAAAGTTTTTCACTTGTTCTAAGAAAAATACGATTTTAAGATTTGATACGCATGAGACTAAATTACTTGTTCAATGGATAGACACTTTTTTATTTTTTAAATCTTTCACCTCCCATACGACTGGAAAATGTTGAAAACAACACGAGGCAGTGATGCTTATGTACGCAGCTCGTTTGATGCTACATTTCAGTGACTGAATGAGAGTCGGTGACAGTGTTCAAGATTGCACAAAACAAGTTTCAATCCAAAAAGTGTTGTCATCAATCCCCCTGCCTCGTTTATATTCAGACTTTTATCTCATGTGAGATGAATCTCCTCACAGACTGTGTGCCTACATTCTTCCCTCAGGACTCACTCCTAATATCCATGTGGGACTTTAATATTTCATTTCATGTTTCATCTGAGTTTTTTTTTTTTTGCCTAATTGCTTTAATTTCACACTAATTCTCCAATTAAGGAATTTTTAAGTTCTTTAATCTTTAATACGTTTTTATGATCTTTTCCTCATTTGGAATTATTTATCTAATAATTTTTTTTTAGGCATGTACTGCACATCTTATATATTAAATCCTATTACCATTCACAATTTTTATGAATTGTGCGGCGTGTGATATCACTCTCGGATTGTTGCTTGGAAAAGCACCAGGAAAAGATTACAGGCCTCGGGTTATAGCTTGCAGAGTGACGTAACACAGCAGATCAATGGCTGGGTCAAACTTGACTTTGAGACTGGAGTGTGTGTGTGTGTGTGTGTGCGTGCAAATTTTGAATATGCAAATATGGCCTTTGAGGCAATCAAGAGGGCATTGTGGTAGAAGAATAAAGAGTGGGATGGAGAGTGGAGTTGAAGAGAGAGGAGTAGGAGTCGGAAGAATAAAGAATGTAGCTCTCTGGTTAGCATGTGCACACAAAGAAAACACACAAACACACAACATACACATACACACACACACACACACATACACACACAAACACATGCAACACGTTCTCACTGCCTCTTTCACTCGTTCTCACATCCCATCTTTTATCACCAAATTTATATTAAGACAATATAACAAATAACAAAAAAGGACAGATTGTTTACAAACTGACATTATTCTGTTGACGTACTTCATAATTTTGAACTAAAAGAAGGAAATTAAGGAATAATCTGTTCCAAAATTGGGAAAATGTTCCAGTAATACAACCCAGACATGAATTCTTCATTGATAATTTCACTGCCTCGTCTTCTCCCTCCTACCCCCACTCTCCTGCTGTGAGGCTCTTAGTTTAGTTTCTTAAAAAAATAATGAGATAAAAAATAAAAATAAGAAAGTGGAGAATTACAAGAGCTGAAAATATGTATCTTTGAGTATGGAAGAAAGAGTAGAAAAAAAAACACATAAATAGACTGCACAGAAAGATACTCCACATGTAAGATAGTCCGATTCCATCTCACATACACATAACTACACACATAAACACACACACACACACACACACACACACACACACACGGCCCCCTGAAGCTAGCTGCAGGCAGGGTGTGCTGGTACACGGAGAGCAGTGCACTCTGGGAGACGTCCTACAGAGAGCAGAGAGGAAGCAGCAAGCATGCGACCGGTCAAAGGTTATTATAATCCACAATCCTCCGCTCTACTTACAAGTCCACTTCCAGTACATCTCTCTCTCTGTAAACATTATTCAACCGGACAAGATGACTAAGAACATATTTTTAAAAGAACATATTTTTTCATATGGGAGTTTATTCACACACACACTCCCAGCTGTTCCTAGGAAGGGATTCTATAATGATTTTAAAGGGAACAATTTTCCGGTGAGAGGCCTTTTTGTTTTTTAATACTTTTTATTCTAATACATCTTATACATCTTAACACAGCACATCTTGATGGCAATGTTTCTTTTTGTGTGTAGAGGTGGAAAAAAAAGACATACTGAATACAAAGAGGATTAAAATAAAAATGAAAAATAGAATATGAGGCATTTTTGCATGAAATGACTAGGATATTGGATCACAGTCGTTTGTCCAAAGGTTTTGTTTCTTCATTCATCATTTTTGTTTCTTCATTCATCATTTTTACTGTCTAAATACAGACAAAAAGATGTAAACAAGGCCATTGTAAAAGTCACACTTTTTACATGCTTGCTGCACTGCTGCTGCACTGTAATACAGGATGCAGAGTGGAGAGACTTGTACAATGGTGTCCACTTGAGCATAGAGTGCCTTTTGAAAACACATACACACACACAACAACAGGGAAGAGTAACAACAGAAATAATGAGGGGACAGGAGTGAAAAATGTCTGTCATCATTTATTCCCAGAACATCTATTCTATCGAGAGTGAGAGTCCCGCACCAAACAACCATTCAATATAATCAATGACAGTCGCCAAGCTAATAGCCTGCTGTGTTGAGGTGAGAAGGTGGCCTGGGGGCATTATCTTTTGTTACACATCCAGATCAATATACGGTTGAAGGTACACTGCAAATGGGGAAATCTTCCTTCAATCATGAGCTCTTCTGCAGCTTCATCATCTACTGCCTCTTTGTCAGTGAAAAGTGTCTCATATAAAATTGATTAGACAAGGAGAGATGCTTGAGCGTTGGGACAAGATAACTCATTTAGAACTAAAAGAGAATATGTTTTGTCAAAGACTGTTTTGGATATTGCGTTGCAGCATTTTGTCAAGTTACAGAAAGAAAGCATAGATACACAAACGTTTTTTGTTTTTTTTAACACAAGCAGAATGTCTTTTACCATGTGAGTACTGACAACCATGCTACACGGAGCAATAGAAATCCTAGACTTAAAGCACTACTTGATTTAGTTTGAAGAGAGCCAGTATTGGCAGCACATGCAAAGCCTTTGTCTTTTTAAAAACACTGTGATGATGAGACGACCAACAGTGTAAAAACCACCCGGCATATAGGGTGCCACGCCATTGTTCCGACGGCCCATTATTCCGAAACCCCAATAGTCCGAAAACTCCATGCCTGGCTCCATCCACATCCGTGGCTTCTGACAGCCTTGACCGTAAGCTTGCTCTAACCCTAACCTCAGTGACCCCATGCCTCAACCCAACCACCTCTGGGATAACGGGGCTGTCGTACAAATGGGCTTTCGGTCCAATCGGTGGACATTTTTCGGACTTATTGGGGTTTTGGAATAATGTTGGGGTAATGGAAGAATGTCATTACTTTTATTTTTCTTTCATATTGTTTCATTTTTCTTAACAAATTTAAAAGAAAAAAGTGGAAATCCTGTGGCATCTCATGCGGAAAACATGCTGCTAACTGAAAAAACATAGTCTAGGTATGCCTGATATAAATGAGATTGGCTTACCGTTTTAAAAACAGAGCAACAGTCTCGCATTTCATTTTAAAACAATGATTTGTTTTAAAGTTACTGCTACAGCTTGTTTTTGAAGTGGGTAACACAAAAGTACTCCAGTGAACAGTGTGAACAGGCCTTTGCTTAGGCAGCCAGGGAGTTGGAGTGAAGCTAAACTTTCTGTTACTATGGCTCTGGTTTGCACAAAGCTTCTGGATATCTGTTACTGGAACAAACTGTTTGTTGAGTCAAACATAATTAGGCAGAGTTTCCCGACATGATGAAAGAAGGAAATACACAGATATGAACTCTCTCTCTCACACACACACACACACACACACACACATACACACACGCACATACACTTGATCTTGATCTTTGATCTTGGTGTTTGATCTGAGCTAGATAAACTTCTTCATCCGCTCTCCTCACTGCATGAATCACAAACTTTATAGGAATGTAAACAAGTATATTTTTATATATATATGTATATATATATTTTTATCATCCCATCCTTACTGGGGTTTTTTTTTCATGTTCAAAGTGACACCTACTCTTATAACACTAGATTCTCTTTATTTTTTATTATTTATTATTATTATTATTCTTTTTTTTCTGTTTTACCCCCATCGTCCCTCTTACATTCCCCATATCCCTCATGTGATATTGTTGACATTGATGATTATGAATGAGCAATACTCAGTGAGCTGTCCACTTCTCCACAAAGCTCTCAGGGAGTTGGAGGGAGAGAGAGAGAGAGACAGAGAGACCAAGAAAGTATAAAAACTGTTTTAAAGAGAGGGAGAGGGTAAGAAGAGAGGAGAAAGCGATGCACATTGAGCAAGATGCAAATGTAGAGAGAGAGACATCCATGAAAGAGAGACGAGAGACAGTATAGGTTGATAAAGAAAAGAAAGAGAGAGAGAGGAGTGTAGGGGCGAATAAGTAAGGCTTAGGAGAGAAAGGTGAACAGAATGAGGAGAAGAGTGGAGAATGTAGGGAGAGAGAGGAGGATGAGGGCAGAAAAGGAGGTGGAGAAAGAGACAAGAGGATAAAGGATGATGAGGGAGTGTATTTCACAGGTTTGGATCCGACAGCCTTGTGACAAGTATATTGTTGTCTCCACTATTTCACTTGAATCCATTTCGCGAGACCTAATTAAAGCTCATTGTTTCCTTCTCCCCACGTTTCCCTTTTGTCTAAAACCTTTTTCACTACGCAGGCACTCTCTTCCTTCTTCGGTAAATGGTTTTTAACTGCTAGCAAGTTGCGGGAAGGCTGGCTAAGGACTGTGCGTGTGTGTGTGTCTGTATGTGTGTGTGTGTGAGCGTGCACGTGAGTATATCTGTTATGCTAAAAGGTTTCTCAGAAGGGGCTCTGAGTCAGCAGAGGTAGATGGAACAGGATTCACAATGTGCATTGAAAAAGAAACGGAAAGAAAATATCCAAGTTGCAGATTATTCGCTGCGGTTTGAAATACGAGCTGCTGACAGTAATTTAAATTCAACACAACATGTCTCCTGTCTGTGGCATTTTAAGGGGCTTATAAGGCATTATCTTACATAACATTTCAATAAGATTTTCAGATCAGATACCAGTCAGTGTCGCCGAAAAAGAGGCTGTGTGCTCAGTAAACAGAAAACATTATTTAACCAAAGCATGACGGATTCTCCTTAGGAACCAGTTATCATCATCACCAGCCAATTTATTAATTCCTCCCTTGGGATCATTAAAGTTCCACCTTATCTCATCCCAACTTAGCTGCATTTAGATCTTCTGTCTTTAACGCCGCACACGTTGAAAGAGTTGACAGTCCAAGATGTCTTTTCCACCATCAAGCGCTCTCTCTCCCCACGAGTCACAATCTGTCAAACGCCAGACAGAAAACATCGAAGTAGATAGTATTCACTGTGGACAACATGTCCGCTGTTTGTGCTATGTCTTTTTGGGGGGTCTTGTAAGGCAATAAAATGTCTAACACAGACATTTCAATCTTATATCCAACAGATATGGGACAGATCTTAGTTTGCAGTGACCCAGAAACAGCTGACAGTATTCACAATGTCTTTGCTTCTTTCACTCCGAAGTGCTTTCCTGTGCTCTCTCCCCGTGGAGGTGAAGCCGCTCACAGTTGACTCGGTCCTCTGTTTTTGTGCCTTTTACCAGGCCCTAGTAGGTTTTTCTCAGTTTGGACACACACACACACACACACACACACACACACACACAGACAGACAAACAGACACACACATAGTGATACTGCATTTAAAAATGTAGGGGAAAATGTGCATCAAGAATGGACCTAAAATCTGTGTGTTAGTGTGTGTCTGTATGTGTGTACGGGCCAAGCTTGTGTGTATGGACACACGTGCTTCTGCATGGATACCTCTGTGTTGTGTGTGTGTGTGTGTGTGTGTATGTGCGTGTGTGTGGTAGAGAGTGCTTGAGGAAAACATACAGCGCTTTCCAATGCAGTTGTGAATGTCAGGCTTGACCCTGTCACTGAAACAAATGACATTTTCATGTCATTATATACATCTATTTGACAATAAAAACAAAAAAAATCTCAAAACTTCAACTTTCTTGGATTTTTATAAATCTCATTACTCTTACTTCCTGGAAAACAGCATGTAAATAGGCATACATAAC